>NC_135689.1:1878435-1988435 GCF_964276395.1 Gasterosteus aculeatus
TACATGTGAATCTCTAGTTTTCAGAGAGATGGTGGGACTAATAAATGAATATCTTATCTTATCTTATGTCGTTCAGGAGGCCAGGACCGACGTGAGGTCACAGCGACTTTGATTTTTAACATTTGACCACCAAATTCTTCTCAGATCGTCCTCAAATTTGACGAAATTGGCTTTGTCGAGAAACACATTGACCCTCTGAACCGTTTAGCATTTTTTTGCCATTTCATATTCTCACATTTTCTCTCTGTGGTCTTGATTGTCGCTGCAGTGTAAAAGTCCTGCACCTTTACGGAAACACAGCAATCGTATCTGGAAGCAAAGGGAACTTCACAGCTACAAACCAATTTCTCTAATAATTACTTTTCACAAAAATTTGAAGTCAGTGGGAGCTATATAATCAACTCGTCCCACAAGTGTGACCACTACTGGAAACGGAAGATTGGAACTTTTTGCAACCTCTTCTTCTATCTTCAGCAGCCTGGAGTCCACGTTAAGTCTCTTCTAACGCTCCGTCAATTTAATGTTTTAAAGGTGTCTATAAAACAGTTGATTTTTTGTGCAAACTTGTAATTGAGACACATCAAAATAAAATGTTAAATATAGAAATATTGATGAAATATCACAATTTTCAAACTCAGTTTCTTTTTTTCTGAAGGAAGTTTTGGTGATGTGTTTAAGGACCCCCCCCCGGAAGATGCAAATCTGACCATGAGAGAATTTTTACAATTGCACCTGTTAATGGAAAACATCTTTGAGAGGAAAAAGAGGCAACATTCTTAAAGAAGCAAAGTTCCCTCAGAACAAAAACCTCAGGCCGTCAGAACGTTTCCCTGACCTCCTTCCTGAGCCTCATCCAACCACTTAGGGGTGATTTCCTGTCCTCGGTCGTGTCCTCGGTCGTGTCCTCGGCCGTGTCCTCGGCCGTGTCCTCGGCCGTGTCCTCGGTCGTGTGTACTCGGTCGTGTGTACTCGGTCGTGTGTACTCGGTCGTGTCCTCGGTCGTGTCCTCGGCCGTGTCCTCGGCCGTGTCCTCGGCCGTGTCCTCGGTCGTGTGTACTCGGTCGTGTGTACTCGGTCGTGTGTACTCGGTCGTGTCCTCAGTCGTGCCCTCGGTCGTGCCCTCGGTCGTGTGTCCTCGGTCGTGTGTCCTCGGTCGTGTGTACTCGGTCGTGCCCTCGGTCGTGTCCTCGGTCGTGTGTCCTCGGTCGTGTGTCCTCGGTCGTGCCCTCGGTCGTGTGTCCTTGGTCGTGCCCTCGGTCGTGTCCTCGGTCGTGTGTCCTCGGTCGTGTGTCCTCGGTCGTGTGTCCTTGGTCGTGCCCTCGGACATGTCCTCGGTCGTGTGTCCTCGGTCGTGTCCTCGGTCGTGTGTACTCGGTCGTGTGTCCTCGGTCGTGTGTCCTTGGTCGTGCCCTCGGTCGTGTCCTCGGTCGTGTGTCCTCGGTCGTGTCCTTGGTCGTGTCCTCGGTCGTGTGTCCTCGGTCGTGTGTCCTCGGTCGTGTGTCCTCGGCCGTGTGTCCTCGGTCGTGTCGCAGCACTTTGACTTGAGTCAGTTAGCTTCCCACGTTCTTCCCCTTAGCCTCCCCCCCTCACCCCTCTCACCCAGTCAGCCTGACTGGCAGTAATTCCGTCGGAGGCCGCGCTCGGTCGCTCCCCCACAAAGACCTGACAACTAGAGAGAAGCAGAGAAAAGCAGGAGAAGGTGAAACGATTGGGCTGCGTGAGGAGATGGAGGAGGAGGAGAGAAGGTTTCACATCAGTGGTTCCCGTCAGGCCTTTCTAGCTCTTCATCTCCATTCTGCTTCTTTTGTCATCGTCACTGGCGGGAAAGCGTCCCACAGGCCTCGGCTCCCAGGACCAATCAGGAGGTACGCTGCCGTTAGCGCTTCTATGCTACGCTAGCCACTCACGTAACCTCGTAACTCCAAACACACGCGGTTCACCTGCTGCTCTCCGAAATCAAAACAAACATGCGAGTGCATTTCTTCACGTGTGCGTGATGTCAGTGACATCACGCATGGGCTCCGCGGTAACGCGCCTCTGACATCTTGGAAGGACTAGCGGAAAGGGGGCGGGGCTTAGCAAGGGGTCAAATGTCCAGGATGTGAAACGAATGGCAGGTTTCACTACCGTTCTCACGTAGTATCTTCACACCTATTCACCGGATGTCGGATGGCAGACATAAAAAAAAAACAAAAGAAAGCAAAATTATAAAGAAACTCTGATCAAGGAGATGAAACGCGGATTTTCTCAGAGTGCTCTGACGTGTCTCCTCTCCGGAGAGACTTCTTTCTTACTTTTAAAAGTAATGAATGAGACATTTAATACGCCTCGTTCCACTTTTAGCCCCTTCATCAGTCATCTTGTCTGATTCTCAATGATTGCTCTCACACGAGTCAGGAGATCGGGGGGGGGGGAATCGGCACTGCGGCGCCGAATCCTTTCGCACACAGAATTCCGCCGCACGCTATTTTTGCACAAAGGGCGGAACAGTTGAATCACATGGTGATGATGCAGCATTTGCAGCTTATCGCCACCAGAACGAGATCCTGCTGCTCGGGGATATCTGATGGTGGTTTGTAGTAATTAAATCACACAATGCAGCTGCGGTTATTGCAGAGGGCCCCGTTTCAGATGTACTCCGGCTTCAGCTTTGGTTTGAGATGAACTGAAGTGCGAACGCGACCTGCAGGACGTCGGGCCCGGCCGAAGCTGCCCGTTAACCGGCTTCCTCCGGGCGAGGAGGAGCCCGGGTATCGTCTTCATGTCGTTTAAAGGTCGGCCTACTTCAGAGCCGTGCATCTCTTGACCTTTTCCCGCTCCCTCGTCTCCTCGCTGTCGTTTCAGTCACATCTCATCGTTCACATGGCGACACATTTGCGTCTCGTTATCCGCCCCCCCCCCTTTCCTCGTGGTCACAGACGAGCGACCACACTTCAGAAGCCCGTTCAGAGACGCCCCCCGCGGCGCTGGCTCTGACCCTGCGTTGACAACGTGTCTCGCCATGCAGCCCCGGGAGGACGAGGACGAGGAGGAGGGGGGAGGATAAAATATAGATATATTCATGATGTGGGATTAAAATAATCATGGATCCGGCGCGAGAGACCAAAATGTCTCTTGCGAATATGCTCTCAGCATAATTGGAGATCAGAGTGGAGACACACGGGTCTCCCCCCCCCCCCCCCCCCCAAAAACAGCCGCCTGTCCGTGACCACGAGAGTCAGCCCTCGAGGCGCCGCGGCTTGTTGAACTCTTGAGGGTTCTCATTCGGGTGTTTGTCTTTGCTCGGGCGCAAGACGAGGTCCTCGAAAAAAAACGTAGCGAGCGCTGATCTGTGTTTGTCCCTCTTCTCTCTGTCTCTGTCTCCTCGCAGCGGCGTCCAGCTTCAGCTTCTGCCGCTCCTCCCTGGAGCACACGGCGTCCGCCGAGGAGCTGAGCTACCAGCTGCCGCGTCGCGCCGGAGGCAGCAACCTGACGTGGCACGACGGCCGCGGCCAGAGGACGACGGCGCAGGCGCGCACCGTCAAACTGCTGCAGCAGCCCGGCACGGAGGGCGTCCAGGTAGTCTGAGCCAGGAGGATGAAAGCTCGCGTTCGGTCCAGCAGATTTTGTTTATTTCTGGCATTTCGATGCATTATTTGTTTAGGAACAGAAATATTTATTTATATTTATGTGGTCGTGTTTTTTTTTTTTTTTTCTTCTTACATTTTATTTCTGCATTCATTTTGGGAGGGTTCAACGTTTCTTTGGTGAGAATTTAAATTTAAATTTAAATTTGTTTTTATTTCAATCATACAGCTTTTGCGCACTAATATTTTAAATACAGCGACCATCTCCTGCCCGAGTTGTTGTAACTTGTGAACTCATATGGTTCACAAAGTATTTTTTTGAAGTAGTTCATTAAGGGAATATTATTTCCCTTGAGGGGCTCTTTGCCATAATTCAATATCGTCTTGTGTGAATTAACTGGTGGCTTAAGGCTATTTTTCAGCGTAGTGCAATAACTCTTCCCTGAGTTTGGGGGGGGGGGGGGGGGGGTAAAAAGGCCCAATTGAACGGCGATAATCTGTAACCACCCAGCGAGATGAGAGACAGCGTTAAAGCTTCCCGCCACTCGACCTGCGGCAGGACGTGTGATGGTTCCATCGTCGTGCGTGATGCCGGATCGGCTCACATGTGCTTCACGCCGCCAGACAGGAACTACTTATGCAACGGAGCAGAGCTGCGAGAGAGCGGACCATCTCACCACCTGTGATGTAACACTGCTCGTACAAGGGAGCACATACGGTAGAAAGTAGCACTGGATGTGTGTTTGAAAATCACTCTCACTCGGCGGTTGAAAGGCGATCGGCTTTTCGTTACGCTTCGTGCAGCCGAAAAGTAAAAACAAGCGGCCCGCGCAAAGAAAATAATAAAAGGATGAAAAGCGAAATGTCACTTCAGTGGGAGAAAAGAGAAGTTATCCCGATACAACAGTCGCTATAGTAACGGTACGGGGTGAAAATGGCCACCGGGCCGACCGCCTGTTCATTCTCCATGAACGTGTTGATCGGAATTTTAACAGAGTTGTCTGATTCATTCCCAGTCTGTCTCCACAGTCTGAGCATCGATTCCTTCCACACGGCGGCCATGTGCAAAAATGGAGTCCCGTTTAAAATCCGTTCAGCGGCATTCCGCCTGCGTTGGACCCGACACGCACACAGCGGCCTCCTTCCTGCCCAGATGGTCCAGAGGAGGTCGTTTTTATTCAGACTCCCCGCCGGCTTTAAGAGAGATGTACATATTCATAGGAGACATTCATAGGAGACTGCCCGCTCAGCTGTAACGGCTATAAAAGGCTTAATAAAAGACGAGTGGGAAGCTGCTTCCATGTGATTACGCAGACGCTGGATAATTAAACCGCCTCTATACCATGAAGAGTGAGGCTCACCGCTTCCTCGTGGCTACAAGGCCCGGCATGCATTATTCAACAACTGGGAGAGTGAATCCACAACAATTGTCTGTGTCCATTTGTGCACCTCTGGTCTCAACAGCAGGCTTGTGTGTGTGTGTGTGTGTGTGTGTGTGTGTGTGTTGGCGTCCGAGCGTCCAGTTCTCTCAGGATTGATGATTAGATGATTCAATGGTTCTACACACAGCAGTTGTAATGAGGAAGCCAGTTAAGTGAACGCAGCTTCTTGTAGGACTCACGGTAATATTCATTATCTGTTGGGCAAAGCTAATATAACACATTATACTCGCACACACACACACACACACAGACAGACACACACACACACACAGACACTATGTTGCTGCAGGCCAGTCGGGAATAGAAGAGATTAAATCTTAGATAAATATTGGTGTTCACACACAGACGCCAACAAAGATGCTTAATTCTATTCTATTCAATTCTATTTATTTCCTAAACTGTGGTCTTTTCTTCAGTCATTTTCTTGAAATGAAAGTGAGTTTCTTGACGCTGACGGGCTTTACTGCCTTACCGCTTCCTCCCTGTTTAGATGACATAATAGTTGGTAGAGCTAACTAGCTAGTCAGCTAGCTAGTCAGCTAGCTAGTTAGCTAGCTAGTTTGCTCGATAGCCGATGAGCTGTTAGAGAGAATTAAGAACAGAATGCAGAATACTAATATTTTTAGGCAACCAAAATGTTACATTTAACCTTCATGACGTAAAAACAATGTGAGAGTGTTAAAGACCAAAATATGGTCACGTCCCAGTCCGACGAGGTAGTCCCGCCCTAAAGCGTCCCCTGCTTGCAGTTTGACTCAAATGACATCATTTACTAAACAGTTAACCAAACAGTTAACCACAACTGTGCATACTTAATGACAAAAAAAATGATTAAACTAAATTGACTACAAGATTTCCTCTAAATCAAGGTAAGAGTCGCCCCCTGGTGGACATTAGAAAGAATGCAGGTTTGAAGTCATAAAGCATTGGTTTCTGCAAGGTGAATGCTGTTAGCTCTGTTAGCACGCTTAGCTGCAAGACTCCGACTCAGTTGTAGTAAAAAATAGAAATGATACCATTAATTTAAGCTGTAAACAGGTGAAATAACATCAACCCACGTATGCAACCACCGCGTCCGTCACGGCTCTAATGGTTTGTCAGAACGGAGGTTATGAACTCATCCGTGTTTTTACACGTACATCGCTGCAGCTGGACCGGTGCGCAGGCCGATCGGCT
The DNA here is from genome assembly GCF_964276395.1 of Gasterosteus aculeatus. Taxonomy (NCBI): domain Eukaryota; kingdom Metazoa; phylum Chordata; class Actinopteri; order Perciformes; family Gasterosteidae; genus Gasterosteus; species Gasterosteus aculeatus. The sequence continues at coordinate 1,884,620 of NC_135689.1, forward strand.
GGTACAATCTTTCCAAATAATGACTCATTGTGTACTTGGCATCCTCGAACCGGCTGCTGTTTAGGAAGCCAGATGGGGGGTGAGGGGGGTGGGGGGGGGTATTAGTGGGTGGCTCATTTAGCTGTCTGACACACAGCCGGTGGATGAACCTTTGGATGAGACGGGGGAGTATTTGGAATAACAGAGACACATTTTAGGATTCAGCCTGCTGCAGGCTGCCAGGCCCTCATTCACTCATTTGCCGTGAGACATTAATGTACCACACGTAGCACCCGGCTTTGACAAATGCAGTCTGGATCAAAAACATCTGAGCCGCAATTATGATTCATAAAAATTCGCTCTGCCTCGTTCATCGGCCTAAAAGTCGCCCGCATCTAACGTCACGACAACGTGTCGCCATTACGACCACGACGTCACACTTATACGTGTCAAATAAAAGTCACATCTTTTTTAAAGGAGGGTCGTATATAACTCAGCAGGCTAAAGTCCAAAGAGAGAGTGCCGGAGTCCCACTTTAATCGAGGTTCTCAGGGAAAAGGATCTTAATGTCATGTTCGGCCTCTTGGATAATGAACACTACTGGGCATTAGTACGCTTTTAAAGGACATTTTAATAACGATTACTGGAGACTTTCTGGGGTTTCTGGGGGTCTGTCGACCACAGTATTTCTCACTCTGACCCTGGAGGTGCTCTGGGAGGACTCGTGTAGGTGTTTCAGATTATCCACCATGGAGGAACATCTGTTTTCATGTTCCAGTGCAAGTTGAATCCGTCCGCTCAACCTCAGTGGAGTCGGACGGATTTAGAGGTTTAAAGCCAGGAGATCTAATTGCTTTCTCCTAAAAGATGTTCCTTCAATCGCTTTGCAACTGTTTGCAAATTCACAGCAGTATTGATAGTGGTTGTAGTGATGACACGTTTTCGTGTCATCTAGTCATCGAGACGTGGCTGTGAAGAGGCCGATCAGGCGATCAGGCGATCCTCGCGTGAATCGCCGCTTGCAAATGTCCACACGCTGCTTGCTAGTTGTCCTGTTAGCGATGAGACAGTAGAGAGAAGAATATGGGGAGCTGCTTTGTGACGCTGCTGTGTGAACTTTGTGAAAAGAGATCCCACCCCCCCACCCCCCCCACCCCAGATTCCCGCCGAGAGCAAGAGACACTCGCAAGAAACCCAGAGGCCTCGAGGAGGTCCGAGCCAACGCGGGGCCGACGTTCACCATCACAGCGACACATTCAAGCACATGTATGCAGCAGGCTAGACAGGACGGGGGTGGGGGGGGGGGTTTAAATGATAAAACAAAACGCTGCCAGGGACGCCTTCAGTGCTGCTGAGAGGGGAGGAAAACGAAATGAGAAAGAGAGGCGAGAGGGAGGTATGAAGAATCGCGCGTCGGGATCCGACAGGGTCTCTGGCAGAGAAAGCAGAGCGGAGACGGATCGGCTCGCTGGACGGGAGACAGGAAGAGAAAGAGAGGGAGGGAGGGAGGGAGGGAGAGCGTGGGCGTGGAGACGGAGACGGAGGAGTTTTTAGTAACCCGCGGAGAGATGAAGTGACAGCGGGGAAAAAAAGATGGAGAAGGGAGAGGGAGGGAGGCAGGTGTGAGATACGGCACAACATTATGCAACATGGATTCACTTACTCAGTAAACACACACACACACACACACTTTGCTAATTGGTGTAGCCTCATTGATCCGTGTCAGGGAGGCAGAAGGAGTGACTTCCCCACGCTCCTCTGACTTTCAGCTGATTTCCGATTGTGTTTTCACACCTTCAGTTGATGTTGCAGCTCTCGCATATTTTACACGTAAACTCATTACCGCTGCTTTACATCACAGGGAAAAGGTCCTTTCACTGAATTACGTTTAGTTTAGTCTCTAATTTAGGTCTATAATGTAATTACATGCTTCCACAATGTTTACTGAGGCAATAAATCAAGAGAGTAGAGTCATTTTCCCATAGACCTCTATGGGACCAGAGGGGTCGCCCCCTGCTGGTTGCTACAGAGAATGCAGCTTTAAAGCTGCAGAACCAGAGGTTACCAAAGTAATACGTCCTACTAAGACCATTGATCAGTTCTATCTATGGTTTGAATATCACGACGAGTCGGTCTGAATCACTTCAACTGGTCTCTCTCCCCCTGAGGGAGGAAGCGTGAACACGCTGAGAAACAGGAGAAAGATCGAAGCGGGAGAACGAGGCGTCAGGCGGGCAAAGGGTAAAATTTACGAGGAGCAAGCAGAGTCAGGGATTAGAGACGCGATTGAACAAAGCAAGCGAGGAAGGACAAATAAGATGTTGGAGGGTACAAAGAGATGATCAATAGAGGAGAGCGGAGAGCAAAGTCAAGAGCACGAGGAAGCAGAAAGAACAACGCAGAGACACTCGAACACATTGAGACGCCTAAAAACAGGATACTAACGATTATTTATTGTAACGCGCGTAGATGAAATCCAGCGTTGCGATTGGTTGAGAGTGCGTCACGGGGTGTGTATTATTCCACATCACCGCCCACTCAGGATAACAGCTTGATTTTGCGCCACAGTTGTCATTTCAGGTTTATCGCCGAAAAAAGAGCGGAAACGTTTAGAATGATCGGTTTCGGGCAACGTGAGCTTCTGCAACCGAACCTTTTGTTGCTGTTTGTCTGTTGCATAGCAACTATTTTTCTCTGAACTACTGAAATGAGATACACAACCTTTGGTGGCTATTTTGTGCTGAAAGGCCGCTATTTACTTACTATTTATTAAATAATAAAACTGTTATAATAATAACAGTTTTATTATTATTATTATTTATTAATAAAAAGTCTTTTACTAAAACCAACTCAGTAGTTTTGTTAAAACCGTATGATGTACTTGCCAATTGTTTCCTTGAGTTTCCTCTTTAGTCTTGTTGAAGTGTAAACGATGCATCATATTTATATATATTATCTACTAGATTATATTGTGGATGATAGCTGGACTACCCCCCCCCCCTTCTCTTCTTCTCTCTCCTCCTCCCATATAGACTTTGGCTCCATATACAGCCCCTCCCCCTTCCTCCCTCCCCCACTTTGAATAAATGACGGAGCTCCACCCACAGGACAGAAGTAGGTCTCGGGGGGAGGCGGTGCTGGGTCAACTGGCCAGAGGAGATACGGTGTGATGGATGGCCGAAGAGTGGTGGAATGACAAGTTAGAGAGGAAGGAAGGAAGAGACAGAGAGAAGGAGGAAGGAAGAGAGAGGGAGAGATTTTTTTTTTGATTTTTTGAAAAACCTTTATTTTCTTTAAAACGCACAAACATGTCACATACACGACAACGCTGAAAGATTCAAAAGCTTGAGCTGCCCGTCGATTTGGCTGCTGGCTCCACTCCTCAGTTATTCCCCACCAGCATCTCCTCTTGCGTCAGCCGGCCAGGATCCTCCTCCACCGGATGGACGCCGCACTCAGTCCACAGAAGCACCTTCGCTTCCCCTGTTTATCTTCAGGATGATCTTCCTCATCCGGAAGACTTCCTGCTGGGTGTATCTCCCACTACCCTTTTTGCTCACACCGTTCCGAGCAGTGCGAGAGAACTTCTCTAGGTCAGAGAAATACTCCTCCATGTCCACCCCCTTCATGTTCTTTGTTACCTTCAGGAAGAGCTTCACTCTCCCCACCCCGTACCTGCTGGTCACCGTCCCACCAGAAGAGGCGCTGTCAGTGGAATCCCAGTCAGCAGAGGACCCGGGTTCACCCGCTTTCCCTCTTGTGCTCCTTCTGTTTTCTGACCCTTTCTTGGCTCGAGAGGCTCCTCCGCTGCTCCTCGTCTTCCTTCTCTTCAGGGGGGCTTTACGTTCCTCCTCCTCCCCCTCCATGTCCTCGGCGCTGCTTTCAGACCGCATTTCCTCAGCACGTGTCTCTTGACTTTTTTCCAGCTTCTCCTGCCCTTCTTCACCCCCCAGAACCACTTGTTGAACCCCACTCACACCTTCCCTTCTCTCTTGGCTGAGCCGTCTGACACCACCTGTCTCTTCATTCACCCCCACACTCACCTGGCCCACCTGTTGGGCCTCAATCAGCCCCTCAGTCACTCTGTCGCCCCCCTGGCAGGCCGGCTGGACTCCACCACACCCTCCATCTTCTCCCCTCTCACACACCTCACTCTCCCGCTGAACTTCCCTTGGCCCCTCCCCACACATTCGCCCTACCTGTTGTCCTTCACTTGTCCCTTCCTGGCCCCCATCACTCGCTTCCCCACCCTGCTGGACCCCACCAGTCCCCTGCTGTCCGTTCTCAGCCGCCTGCTTGACCCCACCTGTCTCTTCCTGTGCCTCCTTTCCCTCCTGTTGTACCCCACCTGTCTTCTCCTGTCTTCCCTGACTGTCCCGATCCTCCACACCTCGTTCTCCTGCACCCTCTGCAGAGTTCTTTCCCGGACATGTCCTGGCGAGATGTCCTTTTCTGCCACACCTGAAGCAGTTCATATTGTCAGAAGTGGCAAACACCACATACACAAAGTCCTCCACTTCGACTCCAAACATCAGGTTGAGCTCCTTGGTCCTGTTGTTGAGGACCATGAGGAGTTGCCTTTTGTGTGACACCACGTGTCTCAGCAGCGGGGACTTGCACCCCGAAGAGACCTTCTTTACGGGAGACACCACCTTCCCGTGCTTTGACAGCTCCTTGACCAGAGCCTCGTCCCCGATGAACGGGGGGACGTTCGACACCGTCACTCTCACCGCCGGCGTGGAGAGAGGCAGAACGGGCACGAGCACCGTGCACCGCGATCCCGCTGACCACCACCGCGTCCGCTTTTTCCACGCTGTCGAGGAAGATGACCACCGCGTTGTTCATGCGCGCTGCGGACTTCACGCTGCGGTGGCCCACCAGCTTCCCCACGGCCAGACTGCAGTCCTCCACCGAGTACGAGGGGCTCAGCGCGATCCTCACGCCGTGCTTCCGCGTCAGCCTGCCGAAATCCATGGCGGCGTGCAGAACGCCGTCCTGCAAACTCCGAAACGCTGCAGATACATTCAAATTGCACATTCCCACAACGCGTACACAACGTTGACTTTAGCTGTCAATTATTTGCGAAAAAAACCGACATGAAACACGCTAACGCTCTCAGCTCACCACCTGCACGCACCCTCTCAGAGAGAGGGAGAGAGAGAGAGAGGGAGGAAGGAAGGAAGAGAGAGGAAGGGAGGAAGAGAGAGAGGGAGGAAGGAAGGAAGAGAGAGGGAAGAAGGAAGGAAGGGAGAGGGAGGGAGGAAGAGAGAGAGGGAGGAAGGAAGGAAGAGAGAGAGAGAAGGAGGAAGAGAGAGGGAAGAAGGAAGGAAGAGAGAGGGAAGAAGGAAGGAAGAGAGAGGGAGGGAGGAAGAGAGAGGGAGGGAGGAAGAGAGAGAGGGAGGAAGAGAGAGAGGGAGGAAGGAAGGAAGAGAGAGGGAAGAAGGAAGGAAGGGAGAGGGAGGGAGGAAGAGAGAGAGGGAGGAAGGAGGAAGAGAGAGGGAAGAAGGAAGGAAGAGAGAGAGGGAGGGAGGAAGAGAGAGAGGGAGGAAGGAAGGAACAGAGAGGGAAGAAGGAAGGAAGAGAGAGGGAGGGAGGAAGAGAGAGAGGGAGGAAGGAAGGAAGAGAGAGAGGGAAGAAGGAAGGAAGAGAGGGAGGGAGGAAGAGAGGGAGGGAGGGAGGGAGGAAGAGAGGGAGGGATGGCGATTCCTTCCGCCTGGCTTCTCGATGATGAAGGCCATTACTCACACCGAGAAGTACCGGTCTGCTCGCTCTCTTCCTCCGGTGCTCCTCGCTCGCCCGTCTCTTCTTATTTCAAGCGGTTTTGAATACACGGTTCAATTAGTGCCACATGTGAGTCGTGATTCATCTAATAACTAAATAAAATTCACCGCGAACATCTGCATCTGCTCGCCAGACCTTTAAGGGATCCAAAGTCCTTTGTGTTATTATGACACAAACACTGATACTCAATCTGAAGGCAGGACCGATTATTGATCCGTCAACAATAATCAACCATAATAAAGTGACTCCAAGCCTCAATAAATGTTATTTTATTTATAGAAAACAGGGACATGAAAATGCTCGCTGGTGTGTAAAGGTCTCAATTGGACCAAACCTACCGAGCGTCCGGCCGTTAGCAGCCTCCACTCGCTCCAACGTTTACTCAACTGTGTCAACATGAGGATCACAGGACCACCTCGAAGTAGGAAAGAGCCCACTGAGGTGGTGGACCAGCCATATCTTTGACAGGAACGAGCAGGAGAACACGTGACCATCGCTCATTGTGACGTGAGAAGGCGTCCCGGGGGCTGTTCTTCGTCTCATTAATGGGGAGGGACGTTGAGCTGCGAGGGTGTGTGCCGGTTGCACTTGTGTGCGCGTGACATTTCAGCGCACATAATCCCCTTAAATGCAGTCGCTTATGGAGTGGAACGTTTGGCAGCGGTCCTGTGTTCTTCTGTTGAAAATCAGCCAAAAGCCTTTGTCGTGGAGTTGGCACAGTCGGCGCGTGAATGAGTGGATTGGATATGAGACTAAGTCACACGAGAGGGAGCTGAAGTGCTTGTGTTTCTTTGCCCGCGTGAACTGAATGTGACTTAATGAATGTCCATTTAACGTCTCGCCACGAGGCCGCGCTGCGCAGAGACAAGCTCAGACAGTCGTTCAGGGGCAGAGCAGGTGGCAACCTTCCGGGTCAGAAGAGTGAAGCCAGAGCTTCGTTCTCCGTAGCGAGGGGCGGGTCCTCTGGTCCCATAGAGGTCTATGGGAAAACGGCCATTACCATATCAAGCTATGTTGTTAGCAGGTGGGGGGGCGGGCACATTGTATAGAATGTTAAAGGAAATACGTGGTGAAAACACCTTTATGGCGGAAAGAACAGTATATATATATATATATATATATATATATATTTATATATATATATATATATATATATATATATATATATACAGTATATGGTTGGGTTTCCCAATGAATGTGTGTGAGTGATCCGCTCCTATTTGTAGGAAGACTAGACTGGTGCCTTATAGTGCGAGCGTAGCGCTGTTAGCTGTTAGCTGTTAGCTCTTAGCTGGGCCGCATTGAGGTGCAACGGAAACGCACCTTTGCCGTCACGTTTTTTTCTGCTTCCTGTTGTTTTCAGCTGCGTCCGGGCGAAGCCTTCACCGTGTACCACACCAGCCCGACCCTGTCCAGCCTGTCCAAACCCGTGGTGCTGTGGACCCAGCAGGACGTCTGCAAGTGGCTCAAGAAACACTGTCCTCACAACTACCTGACCTACGTCGAGGCCTTCTCCCACCACGCCATCACAGGTACGCAGAGTGCCTTTGACCTCGGCTCGATGGGCACAGCGGTGGCGCCTCGCCGGACGGGGACATTGCGGACGGCACGAAGTGGCACGAGCGGCTTATCGAATGTCACACAAAGTTGTGCTTTTTGCGCTTAGCTCTTTCAAACCGCAAACGGGTTTAAAGGAGAAAAAGGCGTGTGAGGTAACCAAGAGTAGGAGCCCATTTCTGGAGACGAAAGGGTGGAAATAATGATGCCTTATTGCGTTTCTGAGTTAACAATGCTGCCGGCGCCGCAGCTTCGCGGCCGCTCCGGATCCCATCGTTCGTATTTACGTATTCTCCGACTGAGAGGGACAGACGCTTGGATCAATTATCGTCACGCGGTCACTCCTCCGCTCGGATTTCATCCCCCTGCAGTTACTCGCTCCGCGGTTTTGCCTTGCGAATGTCGGGCGAAATGCGTCTTTTCTTCGGACGTCGGACGGACGATATGAGGGACGGAAGCGTCTCGTGGAGAATCGCGGGCCTCGAGGTCACTGACCCGGCGGTAATTGCGCCCTTCTCGGCGAGGCCGCTGTTACCGCGCAGCAAGCTGCCCCGAGGAGATCAGCGAAGCCTCCTCAGCGCCTCGTGTGTGTCTGTGTGTGTGTGTGTGTGTGTGTGTGTGTGTGTGTCATTTATTAATTCTTAATCTACATTGCAAGCGTTTTTTTACTCCTTATTCTGCATATTTTATAGCTGGTGGGACGATGATAATTCTGAATGTGCAGATCTCGATATCACACGTTGTGACTTTGGTGTCCAGTCAAATCCCCTTTTCATCCTTTGACAATAAAAGTACTTTATTTGAATTGAGTTTGTGAAATTTTACCTTATATTTATTTTTTCAAAGGGAAAGGTTTTCCTTCACTCTCCACCTGACAGCTATACTATATATATATATACTATTAGAAATGTGTATTTTCACACAGTGAACACAGATTTTATTATATATAATAATATATATATATTTTCAATAAAACAACATGAAGAAACAAAAACAGAAAATCTGGCTTAATTCCAGAGCGCGTTCGCCAAACTAATTAAAATGTACAAATTCAGACCGGGCCGCTTTCCTCTTGCACCTCCTTTTGTGCTTCCGTACCCGCTCCCTGATGAGGACATGAGGTCCAGGTGTGGCAGGTGAGACATTTTATTTTAGCCGAAGAGCACACTGACTTTGCTCCAGGGAACGGGGGACAGGAAGTGATCTTTAGCTTCTCAACTCCTCCCACCCAACCACGTGTTCATATTTCACGGTTTCATTTTGTCGTTATCGACCGTTTCGGATGACAGGACGGATCCCATTGCCTTCACAGACCTGGGATCTGGTCGGACAGACTGGACTCTTTCCCAGCTGCTTCCCCCCCTCGCAGCGAGTCGTTCGTACGCGGGTCAGAATATATTTTTGGGATGGAGACACGGAAGCTGCGTGCTGAATAAAGAGCAGCTTGTGAGCCGGAGGACGTGTGACACAGCTCGGGCCTCCGGCGACCCAAAGGTTGTTCCTCATGAGGAAGTCTTTACCTTCCTCTCCCTCCCCCCCCCCAGATTGCTTTTCAGAGGCTTTTTTTAAAGCGTCCTTATTGCCCCCGGTGGCCCGAGCCGCTCCCCATCGCACCTCAGACGTCGTTAATATGCAATTTATTTCGGAGCCAAATTGAGAGAAACGATCCCCATCGAAGCGGCTTTTGTTTTTGTGCGTCTTTCCTCCCTCTGACAGCACAACTTCCCTATCAGCGGGCAATTATTAGTGTGTATGCAGGGAATTGATTGGAGCTCCATTCATCCGCCTTGTCCACACACACACACACGCACACACACACACACACACACACACACACACACACACAGACCAAGGGCAGTGTTTTTCTAGGACACACTGACACTTCTGTTCGGCAGCCGCACACCAGAGAGCTGTTGGGCAGACGGTTCGTGGAGGTTGATGAGTGAGTGCGTTAGTGTGCAGACAGACGTCTGAGTGTGTTTGTAAGATTAAAAGAAAAACAAATAAATGGAGAATTATATTCGTTCTAACCCCCAGACAGTAGTAAGAGCACCTGGACTGCGAGGAGGGGTAAGTGATCTTCCCCTCAAAGCATTTGTGTGCGCACACACACAAACACGCTCATTCATTAAATCATTATGAACGCATTATGGACGGTTCGTCATGGTCTGGACTATTCCATCTGGTTTCATCATAGACATAAAGGAGCTGACTAGAACCAGACAGGGTTCTTCTGCTTGGAAAACCATAGGAAAACCTCATGACTCCCGGCGATATACATATATATACATATCTATATATATATATATATATATATATATATATATATATATATATATATCCATATTGCTCTCTACCCCTAAATTCCAAATCGGTTGGTAACCCCTGTTCAATAAAGTACCCTTTCATCGAGGACCGACTGAGGGGGTTCTCGGTAGAAGCCGTTTGGAACCCTTATTTCAGAGTGTAGGGCAAGAACCGGGTGACTGCTGTGCCCTCATTTTGCATGTATCATATCTCAAAGAACAAAGAAGTCCTAATTACTGCAGCCTCCTGGTGCGATGTTTAATCTGCTGCCCGAGAAGGACCAGTCGCTTATCTTCACCCGAGCCTTATGAACAAAAACGTTCCCTCGATCTTGGACCAACCAGAATCCGCCATGAACCGCCATCAACCCCCAAACAAACTCTTGTCTTCTTCCCGTTCGTTCTGTCCTCTTGTTGTTTTTTATCTCCTCCCTTTTGCGTCTGAAAGCGAGAGACGAGAAAGACACAGAAGCTTCTCAGAAGCTGTGGAGAAGCAGAGGATGCAGTGGCGTGTGCAGAGGGCTGCAGGGTGGGAGGATGTGGGGGGGGGGGGGTGGGGGGGGATGAAGGGAGCGATGCCTGAGTAATGAGTATCGCACAGAGCCACTGCAGGTGTGATGGATTCCTCTACCTCCAGAGGGAACATGCAAACCTGTTGCCTTTGAGGAAGAGGAACCAAAAGTGCAGAAATACCAACACATTATCTGCAGAATCTGGTGACTTTAAACCGAGCTTGTAGATGAGACATCAACATGTTTTCTGCTAGAAATTATTTTAAAGACCCTCAAATGAAAATGAGCTTCTGGCTGGTGGGGGATCAGTGATCAGGGGATCAGTGTAAAGGGCTTTGTTTTTTGTGAAGTTGCTCAGCTCCACTTGGAATGATGATCACATTTCTGTTGTGTAAACCCTCCCCCCCACACACACCCTCCTCACCCCTCCTCACCCTCTCTCTCTCCTTGCAGGACGGGCGTTGCTTCGTCTAAATGGCGAGAAGCTGGAGAGGATGGGAATCGTGCAGGAGACGCTGAGGCAGGAAGTCCTCCAACAAGTGCTCCAGCTGCAGGTCAGAGAGGAGGTCCGCAACCTGCAGCTCCTCAGTCGAAGTAAGTAACCAGATGTTGTGTGTGTGTGTGTGTGTCTTTTGGACTTAATCTCATCTGTTAGCGAATGATGTGTATTTTGTGAGAGATGGTGGAGAAACATGGAGGAAAGAGGAGGCCAACTAAATTGGGCGCAGGCGGCCTGAGGACACGCTCGCCTGCTGTCACGTACGTGAAGTTGCACATGGAAGTGCAATTGTTTGTGGTCGCGCGCGGAGTTATTGATCGGAGCTGCTGATTGGCTCGCCTCGGCCTGTTACAGCTTCAGCAGCCACTCAGTCGATCACGGCTGAACCTGGATTCAGATCTCCATGCGATCTGCTCCCCGCACGCCGGTTTACTTCCGGCCCGCCGCTGTGCTCGAATTTGTCTGTATTCTTACACTAATGTACTGAGCACCTCTCAGATGTTCCCTCAGGATTTTTATATGGTCACCAAAACCCTCCAGAGCTTTCAGCAGCATCTGTCTCTTTAGTGATTCAGTATTCAAACAAGAAGCCCCCCACCACACACACAGTGTGCTTTGAGACAGAAATTAATATAAACAACTCTGCCTTTTTGATTCCCATTTCAGTCCATATCTATGACCCACCCGTGGTGTGGTTTTTGTAGACGCAACATCGACTGCGTTGAGAGACCAGAGACTTTGTGTGACTCCACAGCCTCCACATCAATACGATGTGTGTGTGTGTGTGTGTGTGTTAGGGAGGGTAAAAGAAAGAGGTAGATGTGATATAAAAGATAAGGAGCGTAGTGCTGCAACCCTTGTCATCTCGAAAGCAAGCGAGGGATAGAAACAGGCGGCCAGGTGACATTTAAATATGTAATCCGTTCATCTGCAGACACTGAATGGCACCGAATAAAAGGGATCCAACAAAGGATTTTTATAAAATATAAATATTTAGCTAACTGACAAGCGTCAATCAAATGACAAACCTTATCTGTCTGGATGAGCAATAAGAAAAACATAAAAGACGGGTTATTGATTGTTGAACAAAGAAAAATGATCAGAACTGTGAAAGAACAAGACACGTCTTCAGAGCAGAAGACCAGCCGGTACGTTCGGGAAAAAGTCATCCTGAACATCATGCTTGTGATGTGAGAGTGAGACCACGAACTCATGTTCACAATGTTTACTGAGGGAACAAATCAACAGAGAAGTAGAGTCATTTCCTCATAGACGTCTATGGGAGCAGAGGAGTCGCCCCCTGCTGGTCACTACAGAGAAGTAGAGTCATTTCCTCATAGACGTCTATGGGAGCAGAGGAGTCGCCCCCTGCTGGTCACTGCAGAGAAGTAGAGTCATTTCCTCATAGACGTCTATGGGAGCAGAGGAGTCGCCCCCTGCTGGTCACTGCAGAGAAGTAGAGTCATTTCCTCATAGACGTCTATGGGAGCAGAGGAGTCGCCCCCTGCTGGTCACTACAGAGAAGTAGAGTCATTTCCTCATAGACGTCTATGGGAGCAGAGGAGTCGCCCCCTGCTGGTCACTACAGAGAAGTAGAGTCATTTCCTCATAGACGTCTATGGGAGCAGAGGAGTCGCCCCCTGCTGGTCACTACAGAGAAGTAGAGTCATTTCCTCATAGACGTCTATGGGAGCAAAGGAGTCGCCCCCTGCTGGTCACTACAGAGAAGTAGAGTCATTTCCTCATAGACGTCTATGGGAGCAGAGGAGTCGCCCCCTGCTGGTCACTACAGAGAAGTAGAGTCATTTCCTCATAGACGTCTATGGGAGCAGAGGAGTCGCCCCCTGCTGGTCACTACAGAGAAGTAGAGTCATTTCCTCATAGACGTCTATGGGAGCAGAGGAGTCGCCCCCTGCTGGTCACTACAGAGAAGTAGAGTCATTTCCTCATAGACGTCTATGGGAGCAGAGGAGTCGCCCCCTGCTGGTCACTACAGAGAAGTAGAGTCATTTCCTCATAGACGTCTATGGGACAGAGGAGTCGCCCCCTGCTGGTCACTACAGAGAATGCAGCTTTAACACGCGAAGCATCGGCTTCACTCCACCGGTACCAACAGCTCGGACATGTCCTTCCGTTCGACCCAAACTCACTTGTGTTTGTTTGCTAGTTTAATGTTTCCTCCGTTCCGTCGCTCCTCTCACACACCGTGTGCAATCTGTTTCCACACGACATGCTCGCCCTGTAAGCCTGGATTGAATCAAACCGATTTAAACCCAGCGATAGAATAAAGTTGATTGGCAAGGAGAATGAATTAAATTGCTGTTGGACGCTTCCCTTAATAAAGCAGAGCAAATATAATTTGCCAGTCGAGCAGGTTCTGACTCTGAGCAAAAGGGGCAGGCTGATTTGGCCGCCTAATAGAACACCTGCGGTTCAAAGGGTTGGAGGGTATTCAGAGGTGATGAAAGTAGGAGGCGGTGGGACGAGGTGGGACGAGGTGGTAATAAGGTACAGCAGCAGGGCAAAGGTGCTAAAGCTAAACATCCGAGAGGATTTGGTGGGATACCTACTGTCGAGATCTCCGATCCACCCGAGTCGGTTGATGAGAAGGATCCAGCACGTTGATCAATTAAAGTCAAAAAGTTAACATTTATTTAGAAGAGAAAAAGATTACACGAGCAATTCTACGCAGATATATGGCTCTAACGATTGCTTGCAAGCAGGAGGTCCAACACATCAGCACGCATTCCAGCGTTCTGTGTAATGGCGTCGCCGAGCAGTAAAAACGCTGAGTTTTTATATACATGAAGACCGTCCTTAATGCCCGTTACGAGAAGCCACACATCAAGTTGAGATGAGAACTCAGGTGAAGATGAGGGTAACACACAATGCTCCTCTGATCCAGGGTCTGCGAGAGCTCCGAACGCCGGACGTTACACAGCGTCACGTTAGCATACTCTTCGTGCGCATGTTAGCACGCAGATGCTATTGTGTAGCAGCGGAAGAGAAGCTGATATGTGTCGGAGCTAAAAGATGCTAATGTCTCACTGAGGCCTGTGAACCATGCGGAGGAGCGATGGTGATGCAGAGGTGTGAGGGTATAAGAGCTGGAGGTGAGAGAGAAACCCTTAACACAACGTAACACACACTCGGCGTCTCTCCCTGAGAGATTCTGCAGATACAATTTACAATTGTGGTGCGATTTTGCGGAGCCTGGCGTCACGCCGCCTGTCAGGTCTGAGTCATTTGCGATGGATTTACCAAAGATTAAATATTGATCTTGTGATAACTGGTGAAGGGAGGATGGAAACACAAAGTGTGAAGCTGAAGTTTGTCTCGCATCTGAGGCGGTTTACTGCGAGCGCTGCACGACTCTCGTTCCGTTCACATCGGCGGCCTTTCAAAAAATCGCGCTCTCCGGTGATCTCGCTCAGCCTTTACGAGCAGTAAGTGCTCGCTGGGTGTTCTCTCCTTTTTGAGAAGAAGACGTGTGAAACATTCAAAAAGGACAGACGACTGAAGAGAAACACCCGAGGGGCTTTATATAATATGTAGAGGGAAGAAAGGGAAGAGGACACGGAGCTGCGATGTTTAACAAGTGGAGAGCCGGTCGAGCGGGGAGAGGACGGCGGATCCCAGAGATGAAGAAACGGGCTTAATGGAAGAACACAAATGCAAGGTCTGAATGGACTTTATTTCCTCCCTAATATCCGTGGAGCGGGCTCACTCTAATTCCAACTCAATGTTATGAAGAGCATGAACTCAAACTCTGTGAATGAAGGAAATTGTTTGTTTTTCGATACGAGAAAGGTGTCGCCCATTTGAGGACAAGCTTTATATTTTACGGATGTTTAACTGGAGATAGAATCTCATGAGGTGGTTTAACAACAAAGCTGCCCCCGTTTTCAGAACCAGAAGTGGTGCCCAAATGTTTTTTAAAGAAGCCTATGAGAAAATGGTTCTTTGAAGAACCTCGGTCCTAAAGGTTCATTGTGGAAGGTCCAATTTTTGTTCCATATGGCACTTTTATCTTCCTGTGTGCAACTGTGTAAAAGCACAGCATGAGAGTGTGTGAAACTAAACGCAGATTTGTGTTTCAGTAACACTTTAGACGAAGGCCAAAGATTCAGGTCATGGTTAAATGAATTGAAATGCATGCAGGGTGGAGATCCAGATCAGACGAAATGAGAGTTGTTTGCACATAAACGCTGCTGCATTATTTCACACTCACCCTTTCATGCTCGAGAAAGCTTTTCCGTTGCTGTTTTACGCGCAGGCCGAATACACCAGTCAGTCAAAGGGAAGCATGATGTCTTCCACAGCCCCGGGCCACAGCTCTCTCGGGGTAGTGTGTAGCATGCAGTGGTTTGTGGTAACATCTGGGAACCTCTGGGAGGGGGAATTCAGATCACAGCGCAGTGGGGGATTTGCCCTCCTCCTCCTCCTCCTCCTCCTCCTCCTCCTCCTCCTCCCCAGCCTCTGGTTGCTGGTTTATCCTTGTACACTCTCTCTTCACGAGCCGGTCGTCGGCTCTGTGCTGAGCCATCGGCCACGTTTTCGCGGTCATCAGCTGGAACGGGACGACCAACACTTGGTGCCGGTTGTCGCGGGAGACCATCTCGGTGAACTGGTACTTGTCTCCCCCCATCCCCTGCTAAGAGCTCCGCGTGGTGCTCGGCCAGCCGAAATTAGAATATGAATGAAAGCCCGAGCTTGATAGACAGAGGAAAGGGAGGCACGAGTCTTTTTTCCTCCACGCTGCAACGACTCCATCGGGAGCTCATTTAAGAAAGTCTTTCTGTTAAAGAGGTGTTCTCTGTCTGCACACAGACCCCCACCTCCCCTCCCCCGTGGGATCACGTGTTACATCCATGTCTGGACAGTCGTGGCCGCCAGGAGAGCAGAGGAGGCCTTAGAGCTGAGGGTCAGGGAGAGGAGAGGCTGTCATCTGAGGACAGAGGCACCGGCTCGTTGTCAAGGAAACCAGGAAACTTGTCGATAAACAGGGTTTTTAATCACGCGCTGATCGGCCCAGTGCCATCAACCTGCCCTAAGCTACGTCACGATGCGCCCGATGACGGAGCACCGCGGTGAGTCACTTGTTGTAGATCTGTGACTGCTACACCAGGAGCTCCCGGTTCCCTGATTATTCACAGTCAGGGGTCACATGCGCTGTCAGCCCCCATACGTAATAAGCTGCACGCCGCATTAACGGAGGCGGTCCGACGGAGAGGAACGCCTCTTTGATCGCTGCGATGGGAGAGGTTATTATTTCCACACCAGGAACTTTCCTTTTGTGTTCATTCTGGCGGTCCCTGTGGCGCTGCAGAGCACAGGAGTCCTTTTAGCCTACATCCGCGCGGCCACGGCAGCGAGCCTTTTAAGTGCCTTCATAAACTACGGAACGTAGCTGCTGCTGTGGAAAGCAAAGATGCCTGCGATTTGCCCTCCATGTTGGAATCTACCAGCGGGGCAGTGGATCCCTCGGGTCCGAGGGGACGGGGGAGTTCGTGGTGAACCTGCGGCTTCGCGTGGAGTCAGACCCGAGGACGCGGAGCGGTGACCCACATTGTCACCGATGGTCACTTAACCTGTAAAGTCATCATAACCTGTAAAGCTTGAACTTTAAAGTCCTAATTGTCTGCCGTCCTCTTTCTCTCTGCAGCCTCATTTGGAAACTTCTCTTAGCTCGTCTCTCTGGATCCGTTTGGCGGTACCTCCCACCCCCCCCCCCACCCGTCCTGCCACCCTCGACACAATGCATCTCCAGGAGCCACGGAGGAGCTGCTCCCTTAAGATATGTGGGCGGACAATCGACAATCGTCGGGACGATCCTGCAGACCACACGCCAACCGGTCCGGAGGACAGCGCAGCCAATCTGGTTCAAAGACACTGAAAGGGCGACAGAGCCCCCCCCCCCCCCCCGCCCCCCCGTGCTCAATGCAGGGGTAACCACTGTAACATAGCGATAGGGTGTAACGTTCAGAACCCTGGTGAGCATGTAGGCCTGTCACTGGCATCGCAGCAAGTCTCCCGTCTCATTTGGATCAGAACATATTTTTGTCCGTCTGAGGCCGTTACTCAAATAACTCCTGGTGTCGTGCAGCGCTTTTCCTTTGAGCCCAAAGTGTCGGGAACCACGTGGGTCAACAAGTGTAGAAAACCCTCCAGTCGATCCCCCTTTTGCAGGTGCTAAACCGATCGCGTTCCACGAGGGCCGATCGTCGGTACAATTCTTATTAATCCTCATCAATCCTCATCGATTCTTCCTCCGCACGCCACATTTTCCTCTCAGGACTTCAGTTTGAGAATCATAGGTTTGGAGGCTCTATAATAACAAATTTAAGCCGAATGTCGTTCCAACATCAGTTTTTTTTGTACTGCGAGTGATCTGCAGTATATCAGCGAAAAATGATATATATATATAGCGTTGTAGAATAACATACACTGTAACAGTAGTCTTTCTTCATTGGAACGGATCCAGAGGGCACAGCGTTCAGGTGATAATCACTGACTGTCTATGCTTGATGAAGCATCCTTTTAGATGACAACGGCTGAAGAGGAGAAGCCCTGTTGTGGGTCAATGACAGGAGATCAGAGCACGCGTGACAGAAATATACATTCTTTTCTTGTTGACCGCGGCAGCCTCAGAAACAGGACCAGGCCTCTGAATTCTGGATTTTCAAATGCTCGTCAAAAACGACAGCTACCCGATGCAAGAGACAAGTAGCAGACAACTATATGTAAGATGCAGGTGTTAAGGTCACATGCATCAAATAAATACACTTCCAACATCCCTCCATCCGTCCCCGCCACAGGGCAGTCTCTGTATGTAAGTATTTGACTGTCAAAAGGGAGAAAAACTGTTATTTTTGGATTACCGATGAAGTGTAAATATGAACACATTTGGTTTACTGTCCGATGACTGATGTGCTGTTTGAAATGCGAGAAGAGGAGAAGTGAAACCTCTCGTATCTGCTTTACAGATATGAAGACAGATGGACATGATGAAAGCTGTCTCTTTAGAATAAACTAATTGAGATTCCGTGTTGGCCCTTGTGTTGAATATTGTATATTCCCACAACGTTGTATTGTTTGATCTATTCTTGGAGCATCAAAGAAACCAGTTGCTCCCACCAGAAATAAATATAAATGTCTGCAAACATAAATAAATAAAACAGCTGTACACATTTGAGATGATCGACTGTAATTCGAGGCTCTAGCGGGTTAAAATATTAAGAAAGGACTTAGCAGGTGCAGCGGAAAGGACCAGCGGCGGCTTGTGGATTTATTTTTGGTAGGACCAGTTCCAGTAAACATCCCAGTATGATTCAATGCGAAAAGAAGGTATCACGCTATCATCACAGTGAATTATTTTCGATCAAATGTCCCTGTTTTCATCCACGTCCTCTTTGTCCATTGTCATGTTGTTAAAACACTCTCGAGACTCGCCTTGACAAGAGCGCGGCGAGGGGGCGGCGAGGGGGCGGCCCAAAGCCGAATGTAGTTTAGGATGCTAAAATGATATCATATGTCCCTCATTTATCGTTATCAGCGGCTGAACTGCTTCTCAGACGCTTCGGGGCCGAGGCCTGCAGACAGGTGGCGAGGACGTGCAGGAAAAGCATCATTTTGCACAGATTCATGTACAAATATTACTTCTATACGCCACGTTTCAAAAACACGAATACACAAATATTGACTGTTTGTAAAAATGTATTTTTAATATAATAAAATAAACCAGCGGTTCCTTGGGCCTCTCCGCTTGGAGGCTACTTTGCCGGGAGGAGAACGGACATGAGCTCTGCAGACCGGCGAGCTAATTATTGTTTTTACTCACCCAACAGCAGCCTATATGTAATCTGCACTCACTGTGTCATTATAATAGTTTAGTGAGGATGTTTTTACGACAGCGTTCATGTAATTGGCACAAAAGTGATTCGGCAATCAAAGTATTTTCTTGACATCTTCTTCTGCACGTGTGGATGCTTATTTCTCTTTCTTCATTCTGCTGCTTGTTCTTTGATTTGGTCTTTCTCTACTTTCACCTTTCCAGTTCTACTTGAAGTTAATAATTCCTCTGTTAATTAATTAATTTGTTCAACAATTATTTGCTGAAATATCAGCGTGTAATGATACGAATAAAGAAA
Organism: Gasterosteus aculeatus; assembly: GCF_964276395.1. Taxonomy (NCBI): domain Eukaryota; kingdom Metazoa; phylum Chordata; class Actinopteri; order Perciformes; family Gasterosteidae; genus Gasterosteus; species Gasterosteus aculeatus. Next base: position 1,903,404 of record NC_135689.1, read on the forward strand.
GAAAGAAAGAAAGAAAATGAATTCCGGACTGAATATGAAAACGTAATTATTTGTTAGGGTGAGCATATCTGAAACTTCCACCTGCTCCGGCTGTCATCCACGGTCACGAGTCTCAACTTGGTGAATGCAAAGTGCTGCACCGCCTCCCTAAAGAGACGCACACACACACACACACACACTGGGATCCAATTACTGAGACACATGAAGCATCTCACCAAGTTCATAACAAGACACACAAGTATGATAAACAGATTCAGTGAACGGTGGCCTCCTCCACCCCGACGGAGGAGCAGATGGTCGGACGGAGCCGGTAATTGGTGACGGTTTAAGAGTCTTTCGTCATTTCTCTCCTCAAAGAAAAACAAACAGACAAACACCCGGACGTTGAAGCCACTCGGCGCCGCTCGCTCATCGTCACCATCGTCGGGAGGGATGAGAGAACCGGCAAGTGGTAACGTCCAGGAAAAAACCCAGACAAAGCAACGTGCGCTCGCTCGTCCCTCCCTGGTAAAGGTCACGAGATGAATGACGCGATCGACTGCCGGGTGGCGTCCTGAGCGGCCTTCTCGGGCGCAGACGACTCCGCCCGATGCTTTTGAAGTATATATGTGCGTACATATAAAGTGGGCTTTTTGCTCACTCCGCAGAGAGTGGGAGCGTAAATCATCCCGCCGGTAATAGAGGATTCATCGGCTTGTCGCACAAAGGCAAAACCCCCCAGAAGGCTCAGCGTGTCGGGGACCACTCGTCGTGTTCTTGTACCTAACTGAGTAGTTTTAATTTACTAAATGAGCATCATGCTGTACTGGTGAAGACCTGAATCTAGAGACTGAGACCATAAACTCGTGTTTACAATCTTTACTGAGGGAATAAATCCGGAGAGAAGTAGTCATTTTCTCGTAGACTTCTATGGGACCGGAAGAGTCGCCCCCTGCTGGACATTAGTGGGATTGCAGCTCTGACACATGAAGCTTTGGCTTCACTTTTCAGAAAGTCGCCTCTCACACGGCTCACAGGACAACACTGCTCCCTAACGGAGCGTCACAAACCATCGCCTGGACAGCAACAATCTCAGAGTCTTTCTTTCTTCTCGCGTTTTCTGTTGTAACAAGAACAATTTAACCTCTTTAATATATTAACTCATAATATTTTGATTCTAACTCTGAGGAAATCTATTATCTATTCTATCTATAGAAGGTCAATAGCTTGAAGTCATTCAACACATCGTTGTTCAGTTTCCTGTATTCCTTCGTCTTCATCCAGCTAAATTTGACTGTTGTTATATTTAAGTTATTTATTTATGCAGGTTTTTTCTTTTCTTATTGTATGGCTAGTTGTTTGTTGTTTCACCTCTTTATTTAGGGTTTTGACCCAAGTTTGTCACTGTTGAGTTTTCTGTTTCTTATATTAACTTTTTTATTAGCTTTGCACTCACAGATACGTTATTTAGGCCCATGTGATGCACTTGAGCCTCATTGTTTTCTACAATGAGGCTCTTCTGCCCTCCAGTGGTGGCGATGCAGACTTTTATTTAAAATGATTTTAAAACCTGCATTACATCATTGTTTCGTATGATTTCAGGCTAATAGGAAATATTAGCTCCCGACGACTGGCCCCGATCAAAGACTATAGAGAAGCGTCTGTTAGGGGAAGCAACGATGGCTCCTTCCCTGAGCTGTGACACAACGGTTGCTGCCAAATCAGTTAAGTAAATGTTCATATGGGTATTTTTCGTTTAGTTAAAAACACAATATTGAATTGTAGAGTTTGCCGTGAATGTATCCAGATTGGTGGAGGTCATTTATTCTGTGTGTGGAGCAGGTGAACCCTCAGGTGTTCCAGTGGATCTTTGGTTCCGTCACGTGGTGATGAGGATGGATGGGTGGGTGTGGGGGGGGCACTGATGTTTCGTCAGCAACGAGCGCCGTTACGTCGGATGAGCAGCGACCCCCCCCCCCCCCCCCTGAAAAAAATAATAATCTGCTCGATATGAATATGAATAACGCGAGACTTTGCAAGTTGCCCAAAGAATGTAGTTGCAGCTGTCAAAAGGTGCAGCGGGAGCGCGCATTACTGTAACGCCGTGCGCGGCCGCGGAGATAATATCCGTATGAAAAAAAAATAAAAGAGCCGAAATAATCCGGAGGAGCCGAACCGGGCCGAGGGTTTTTTTCTCCGCTTCCGTTTCCTTCGCCTCTCACAAAGTGTCGACGTCTCTGCGCGGAATTTGTCCTCGTGCCTCTTCAGCTGCGCCGCGCGCGAGGACCTTTCTTTTTCTTTTTTCTTTTTTTTTCCTCTCCTTTTTCTTTTTTTTTACTCCTCCTTCGCCAATAAAGTCGCCATTTTGCTCGCGCGCCTTTATAAAGCGTCCCGGGTTCTAATAGCGGCGGGGAGCGACCTGCCCGCCGGCCCCCCCTGCCCGCCGGTCCAGGCTGGTCGCGGAGCGGCTCCAGCCGGGGAGAGCCGGGAGGGAGAAGTGCCCCGGTGGTGTAGCAGCCTACATATTAATGCGGGAGAGGAGGAGGAGGAGGAAGGTGGAGGAGGAGGAGGAGGAAGGGGGGGCGACGGCGGCTGGAAACTGGGAATAAAAAAGGTGAAAGTACCCTGGAATTCAGTTTTTGTTTTTGAATCGTAATCTCTCCTCTCGTGCACGGCTCTGCTATTTTTTTACCCTCCCGCCTCGTCGTCGCGCGCAGAGCGGGGTGACAGGACGGCTGTCTGCCCCCCCCCCCCATTATAAAGAGCCCAGCCTGACCGGCCCTTGACGCGCGGCAGGTGTGATTGCCATGTAACATAACATTGGTGGGAAAAAACGCCCACTCCGGCGCCCCCTTCTTCCGTCACGTGGGTGACCCCGGGGTCACCCCGACACCCCCGACCCCTCCTCCCCCTCCCCTCCCCCCCCTCGGTGCTGGTGACTGCCCGACAGCTCAGGTAGGTGCGGCCGAACCCAACCGAGGGAATCTTTAACCGCGCAGATTGGCGACTCTGTAACCTTGTTGTGGTTGACGCGCGCGCGCGCGTGGCAGAGTGCCACGTGCAGCGCGACCACGCTTCTTCGGCTCGGTGTGAGGAGACGTGAGCGGGAGTCACTCCGCTCCTGTGTTGATGTCGTTTGCTTCCTCGGAAGCAATCGTAAAAAAAAAAAAAAACGGCTACATTGTTATTTGTTTTTTGTTTCACCTCCGCCGAGAAAATGTGTTTCTCTTCCCTAAAGAATAATTGAAGGAATGACGCTATGTAACTTATTGAAAGAAACAGCTCGGAGGTCACCGTGGAGACCCGGAGGTCGGCCAGCCGCTCCTTTGACGACATTCTTTAAGGAGCCTTTAAGGAGCCTTTAAGGTGTCGGTTGCTTCTCTTCTCTCCTCACACTTGGTCAGAAAGAAAGCAAAACATTTCGTGAGACAATTGTTCTTTTTTTTTATCTGGTTTGAATTGTGTTAAACTTGCCTATTTTTGTTATTAAAACTAAAGATGTATGAGACGATTCAAAATACGTAACTGCAAAGGTTTGACGCCTAAAGTGATGTCGCTTTTCTACTCTCTTGTGCTTCCATTGTTTCGCACCAGAATTCTTCTTCCCGGCTGGTAAAATTGTTGCATAAAATCACGTCTTGTAGGACAACGTTACATTTGAGCGTAGCTAAGTTAGCTTACTTGCTAGCGAGCTAATTGACAGTCGTGTTTATGAGAGATTCCACACTGAACTAAACAAAAATACAACAAACAGACTTCTTTGACGAGCAAAATTAACATTTAAATTGACGAACATCATGCGTTCATCATGTTAATGGCATAATTCAAACGGGATTTCATTTGTTTGTTTATTTCTTTCTCGCCGCACATAATTTTTTCCCGAGTTCCCGTGTTGTGACTTTGGCTCCCCATTGATTGGCCGATTAAGCCGTCAATAAATAAGCAGAAATAGCAAAGAAAGAAGGCAGCTTATTTATCCTCCCTCTTCCACCCCCTTTCCCTCCCCTTGACTCACCTTTTGTCTAATGGGCAGAGCATGGAGTTAGTGAGTAAGTGAGCATATTGATTTTGAAATGAAACATGGAAGGTCGCGCCCCCATTACCAGAGCAGACGACGTGTGCGCCTCCACTCAGACAACCTTCAGTCCAACGCCACCGCCGCTGTAGGGCGAGGGGACGGCGTCCTCGTAGCGGACGCCGCTAACGACGAGCGGTTGGGCGGGAAGAGTCTCGACAGATAGCTGCAGGGATGATCATAGTAGTTTATTATTCAATAAACGCACAATTATGATCCTTGAGACTTTTAGTTCAGCAAGATGATGAAATTAAAACTGCTTTCATGCATATTTTTTTTTTTTTGTTACACACAGACCTAAAAAACCCACACTGACTTTTGGAAGAAGAAACGGTCTCCTCAGGCATGGAGAGCCCGAGTGGCCCCAGGCTCGGGAAGCTGTCCTCGTCGGGGCCGCCGAGGGGCCGGACCCCCAAGCACGGACATCCCCAGGAGCCCGTCAGAGCGGCGGCGGCGGCGGCGGGCCCCGAGAACCACGGCGGACACAGTGAGTGCCGAGCCGCCGCGCCGGCCTTTTCTCAAACGCGGGAACTTGAGAAAAGCTCGAGACGACGCACATGGCGGCGTTTTATCAACCAATGGCGGGAAAAACGAATACGATGCCGCTGATACGCGACGATGCTCGCGCCTACAGTCCCGCTAGTGGCGTTAGCGGCACGGCAGCTAACGGCTAACGAGTTCTGTCTTATCTTGATGCGTTCGGGCTCAGTTTGCACACACCAGCCCCAGGCTCTAGTAACAAAACGAAACAATCGGCCAATATGGATTATCGATGAAAAACAGGATCAGGGATCCGTTGAAGTTAAATTGACTTCCCCGATTCTTCTGCGCTCATCTTCTAACCGCGGTACGATCCAAGCGGCTGATTCAACGTTTTTTTTTTTTTGCGCCACTTATAAATAATAAAACAGACGGGTGAGTTCAGAAAATTACATCAGTCTACTGTAATGCAGCATTTAAAAACCAGGAAGAGGCCGTACCGAGTCTCCCGTTACATTATATAGATGCAATATTAAAAATAGGTGTATTGTCCAGCGCCACGGCGCACAAACACACGTGTGTCTTTAAGTCCATACGGCTCCCAACCTCCTGCTCTTCTCCAATTGTTTTTGCAGCTCGTAAGAACACTGCGCTCTCTAGGATCGCACCAACATACCGCACATACAACCCTCTCCCTCGCCTTGTGCGTGTTTTTTCTTCAATGGGTTATTTTTTTATGGAGAATGCCCCACCTCGGTGTAACTTCAGCCCTCTCACCGCGGAGAGTCTACAGCGTCTCCTCCCCGGGCCGCCTTTACAGTGAGAAAACAAAACAAAAGTGCTCTGTGACATCAGCGAAACCCCGAGCCATCCGGACGGAAAAGAGAGAGAGAGAGAGAGGATTTATGCTTCAATCCATGAGGATCTTAGTTAATCGACTCTTGGACTTGGAAAACTGGAGCTGCTCTAATATGACCCAGTTGTTTTGGTTGCTACTAAATAGCCCTCATTCCCGGGCGCGCGCGCACACACACACACACACACACACACACACACACACACACACACACACACACACACACACACACACACACACACACACACACTAGATGCTTGGATTTGTTTTCTTTCCATGTTAATATTCAGCCCTGAAGGCTGGAGCTGCACAGACGAGAGGGAGATGTGGACCAACCAGCGGTTTCACCACAAGATGCCACGTTTTGTCCCCCCCAAAAAAACGATCTTTTAAAACATGAAAAACCTCACGTTAGCATGTGTGCGAGCTCGCCGGCTGTGGACGGCGATACAGAGATCACTCTGGGAGAGTTGGCCGTGTGTAGCGAGCAGCTGACTAATTGTGATTACAAGATCATTTTGCCCATTTGAAGAAGGCAAAGGCGCCGATTGGTGTCTTGGGGACACTGAGTCGCCGTATCGGTCTCCTCGTTGTTCGCAGGCCGCGGACTGATGTTCTGTTTTCGCCCTTTAAAGAATCGATTGCAGCACATCGGCGTGTTTTTGAATGACAGGGTTTTTTGTCGGCCGCCTCTCTGAGAGTGTTATGTTTCATAGATTTTCCTTTTTACACTTATTACTGGATAGACAAGGTGTGCTTAAATCAATCAGTGTGAAGTGTACGGTCGGCTTTGAGCTGTTCGTTTTCAGACTGGAGGGGAATGCTATTGTGTGTGTGTGTGTGTGTGTGTGTGTGTGTGTGTGTTCATATAACGCTTTCGCAGGTCTTTACGGGACTTTTTTCTGTAACCTGAGATGCTTCTGCTCGTTTGTTTCGTTTTGCTTTTCCCACCGTTGATCCGCTTCGACTCTCATTAAACTGTTGGCCGTTCCAGCAGATAGAAATCTCTAAACGGCCAAGTTGCTTTTTGGCTCTGGAGAACATTACCGGTGGATCCCCGAGGGGCTCAGTTGGCAAACGGCGACTGTGGACGGAGTTGATTTAGACGACGTTACATTTTGTTCCCCAAAAAAGGGCCGTGGATTACGGCGACGTTTTTATTCCCTCACCACCACAACGCCGTAACCGCTGTGACTAAAAGACATTCGGCGACTTTCGGCAGTTCCCCACAGCTCAAAAACACAGACTACATCCCCAAACGCATTACCTCATCAAACGGCCCCTTCAGATCCGCCCTCCTTTGCCTATTAATCATCGGCTCGAGCCCTCTGAAGCTAACGACGAGGAGAAATGCTACAGTGCTAATCATAATGAGCCTGGCGCTAGATTGTCTATCCCGGGGGAGGTTGCGAGGTCTCGGTTCGGGGGGGGGCGACAAAAGACATTGATATCTGAGGCTCCCCGCGGAGGCTCTCGGCCCGCTGTGCGCGGTGCGCTCTCCAGATAACCAGCTTCATCTGCCTTCTGCCCGACACTCGGCGCCTCATCTCTAATGCAACGGCGATGAAGCGTTTGGCCTCATTGCACCTCGATGCATCGGCACCACTCGCGCCGATCGATTCGCGCCGCGTTCTCGGCGTTTGCTTCGCCGGAGCCCGCTTGGCCGTCACTTCGCCGCACAACCTGCAGCGAGAAGATCCTCGTCTTTGTCTCTCTGTTACTTTCTTGCTCTGACATTCGTTTTTTCCCTTTTCCGCTTTAACATCTTAATAGAGCTCTGTTTTTTGTCGCTCGTCCACCAGCAGTCTAGGCTGTTAAAAGTTTTTGGACAGAATTGATGCCGCTCTGCCAAATGCTTCAGGCAGGCCCTGAGATTCTGCTTCTTTCCGCTAACATCATTGCGAGCATAAATGGGTGGACTCTTAAGTGTGTGTGTGATCATCCGTCCCTCCTACCCGTCACAATGCCAGGTCACAATTTTCCAGTTGGGCAAATGGAAAGATCACACTTAGTCCTCCATTGGCTTTGTATTGTGTGAAAGTGCTTCCTTGTCCCCTTTGCTCTGGTAGCAAAACATCAGAACAACGGCTAAAGAGCTCCTGTGTGCTCGCTATTTACACCGTTATTTAACGCCACGCTGGGCGCAAAGGGGTCAGAAGCAACACGTGGAGGAAAAATGAAGTTGTTGATGCTCACGTAGCACGCTGTGAATGGATGGGGTCCAGCTTACATCCAGGACCTGGTCCAACCCGACATCCCGACCCGCACTCTCCGCTCTGCATGTGATAAACTGCTTGTTCCTCCTCACTGAGAGCAAAACACTCGACTAGATCTCCACTCTTTGCTGTCCTGCTCCTAAATGGTGGAAGGAGGTCTCTGAAGACATCAGGACCACAGAGAGCCTTCACATCTTCAGACTACAGACACACCTCTTCAGACTCTACCTCCACTAACACACTAACTGTAGCACTTAAATTGTACTTATAACGCCACTTATTTATAGCAAATTGTAAATTGGCTTATTTGAGGAAACTTCTTGCTCTTCTGAGTTACATCCTTATGGTTGAAATGCACTTATTGTAAGTCACTTTGGATAAAAGCGTCAGCTAAATGACATGTGATGTAATTTAGCTGACGCTTGGCAACGGTCGCCTTGGCAACGGCACACAACGGTCGCCGTGCCGACCGCTCAGCTCCGTAAATGTGATTTCCGTCCACGGGCTGCCAGAAGCAACCACGGATACAGGCAAGAAGGCGTGAGGCATCAGCCGGAAAGAAATACCCCGCATGTGTAACGCTGTTTGTCACAGTTGGCGGTGCAGTGTTGTGTTTTGCGACCGACAGTAGCTCTCTTAACACGCCAGACAACGGTTTGGTGGTAGACGCGCAGTGACTCTCGGCACGGGTTTGTGTTTATCTGCTGTGAGGGAGAACCAGGTACCAGGTACGTCAGTACGGGGAGGCTCTGCGCAGGTCCACGTGGTCGTGGCTACGTGCTATCCACCGACTGCAGGACCCTCATTTTGGGCTAATCCGCCGAGCCGGCGCGTTATCCTCTGCAATCCTTCGCTCTCTCACGTTGTCTCTGGCTTGTTTGTGGAACCATTCGACGCCCAGAGCTTTCACTACCGTTGCTTTTCATCCCCACCTTCCCCCACAACTCTTGTCTCACTTATTAAGCAGAATCATCAGCGGCAGTACATCCGCCCCCCCCCCTTTCTCCCACTCCTACTCCCGTTCTTACGTCTTTTGTAGGTCTCCTCTGCTCTTGGTGGTGAAACCGTAAAAGGTAAAATCGAGAGCTTTAGATCGGAGGGTGTTTGTTTTGGGATGAAATTGAATTCCGGTGCTTTTTCTCAGCCTGATGCTGCGTCTCGTTCTTTGTCATTGTTGTCACACTTTTACTTGGCAGGCTTGAGGACGGCAGACGAGAGGGAGTACAGGGGAGAGCGAGTGAGTCACTGCCCATAAGGAGGGCACTGCAAACAGTCTGGAGCGAGCAGCGTGTACATGATATGCGTCTTATTTAAATGGGTGCTGGAGTGCGAACTGTGTGAATACAAAGACTGTGTATAATCTGCAGGCAGCGCAACGTCACCCATTCGTTTGTAGACTCGAGTTCCTCATTTGGCCCATCGGCATCTTGGTTTCTGTTTTTTGCCATTTTGTTTCTTTGTCACCCGAGTGGAGCTGAATACACTGAGTAAGAAAAGATTTTAGACCAAAATTCAATTAACTTTCATGAATTGAAAATACCCCGTGAAACAGGTAAATTACTATTACAAAAACACAAACTACCAGACAGGAATCACTGTGACGCCCCCCCCCACCCCTTAATCTTACCCTGCTTCATGCTTTGTAATCATTGCATCATTTACTACATCAACATCATGCAAGAGAAGACTTGAAACTACAGATTGAGACCATAAATTCATGTTTACAATGTTTACTGAGGGAATAAATCAGTCATTTTCTCATAGACTTCTATGGGACCAGAGGAGTCACGCCCCATAAATTGCCCATTCCACCGGGTTCCACGTGTATTTTTCAATTCTCTTCTCTGTCCTACATTAAACCCCCGTCGGTTCCCCCCATCAACCCCCCCCCCAAGTTATTCACTGGCCGAATGTGTGGCCGGTCACCCGAAGCTGTTGTGGTCAGATGTCACTAGACATGCTACTGGCCGCGATCCAGGTGGGCATCGTGCAACCAATCATGTTTCCAGTAATATGAAGCGAGCAACGAATCCCAAGATGTCTTCTTTGATTTGGCTGCTTTCAAGTGTGGCTTAGCGGTGCCGGTGAACCGAGCCAACCGCAGGTCGGCGTGCCGGTTCCTGGCCTCTCGCACAAAGGGATTCCCAGTTGGGTAGTTCACAGCGCCGAAGGTTATTTAGGACACTCGGACACTAATTACCTTATTTATCTCCTGCTGCAGGTCTGTCAGTAAAACACCTTTAAATCTGTGACATATGGCGCGTTTCCACCGTGCGGTACAGTACGGGTCGGGTCGGTACGGGTCGGGTCTGTTAACCATGATTCGGTGAGTGTTTCCACCGCCAACAGTACCCTTACTTGAGAGGCGTGGTGTATTCCAGACCGTAGTGATGATGTCACTTGATAGACGGTATATGACGGAAAGTAGATTGACGTCATTCGATCGCGCGAAAAACTGAAAGCTAACCGCAAACAACAACGGAGGACAGACAGCCGATCCTGTTCCTGCTTCTCCATATGTGGCTGTTTGTCACAAGGAGACGGCCATCTTTGTTTGAGCAAAGGCTACATGCTGCAAGGAACAACACAGCGCGAATGACGACACTCTTTCAACCAATCAACGCTCTGCAGTGAGTCTAGCTCCGCCCTTTAGTACCAAACAACTGTGCCAGGTGCCCCAACGGAAGGGAACCCAAAGAGTGGTACGGTACGGTTCGGATCTTTGGTACCATTCTCAACTTTTGGCAGGGGAGACACAAATAAAAGGGTACGGACCCGACCCGACCCGTACCGCTCGGTGGAAACGCACCAATAGTCCCCGCAGGTGGAACTTTGGTGCTCCGCAATACTAAAGGAGGTCACAATTCAAGCTGACATTATTCTCTTTTACGTTAAGTCCGTCTATGATGAAGACGGCATTTTACTACGCGGGTCTATTCTGTAACAACCACTGCACGTCTGTCCATCCTGAGAGAGAGACGCCCGCTGCTGATGCTCCTCAGGGACACTGCATTCAAAATGTGATTCAATCCAGGCTTTGAAAGGTGGAATATGTGTCTGACAGATGATTCACAAAGGTCGCCCCAAAGGTTAAGCCGACGGGTCGTGTTCCAACTCAAGAGAACCAGTAAATATCATAGAAGGTACTGTGAAGCTCCTCTTCACCAGAGAGAGAGAGAGAATCACTGAGGCTTCCGTTCAGTTACTCAGTCTGAGTCACAAGACTGTTCTGGTGCTACTCCACCTCTCTCTCTCTCTCTCCACCTCTCTCTCTCTCTCTCTCTCTCTGTATCTCCACCTCTCTCTCTCTCTCCACCTCTCTCTCTCTCCACCTCTCTCTCTCTCTCTCTCTGTCTCTCTCTCCACCTCTCTCTCTCTCTGGCTCTCCTTCTCTTTACTCTCTGTTTGGAATCGGGCCCGACTGGGAGGGAATTATGGGGACATCGTCAAAGAGAGGTGCGTATGAGATGGGACGGTTTGTACTGTGTGTGTTATTGTGTGTGTGTGTGTGTGTGTGTGAGAGAGAGAGAATAAAAGCACAGGGTGAGAAATGACTTCAAAAATAGGGTGTAGCAGGAGGTGGATGTGCTGATGAAAGCAGAAAGTTGTAAAAGTAAGAAAAACAAAGTGGTCCCGTTGCTGTGAACCCTCCTAGCGACCGTTGAAAGAGGCGCCCCCCCCCCCCCCCCCTCCGTCAATATCAACTTCTCCACCCGTTGTTTGTTGGGACCGAGGAAGTGGTGAAGCGGCGTCCTCTCCCCTCGCAGTGGTGTCGGGGGGCGAGTGGCGTTTGTGTCCGTGCGCGTCGTCTTTTTTCTAATCTACAATGTGTACGAAACCGCACACAAAGGCTCCTGTGTGAGTGTGTGTCGAGGAAAACAAATGACTGTTCTGTGTGTGTGTGTGTGTGTGTGTGTGTGTGTGTGCGCACTCAGGAGGAGCAGTTGCAGGCGTAGCTAGGGGAAGTTGGAGGTTATTTGAGATCATTAGGCAGCTGCGAGCTCTCCTGAGTCCTGACTTCTTCTTCCTCTAATCTCTTCTTCTTCTTCTTCTTCTTCTTCTTTTTCTTCTTCTGTTGCAGACAGCTGGGAGCGAGTCACGGTTTGACAATATTGAACAGCTGTTTTGCGCCTGTAGACCCGACACAATGGCCCGGCTTTGTTTTGCCCCAGAACAATGTCTGCGTTAGCTGGAGCTCCAGAGTCGGCCTCCACGCACTCTAGTTTGGCTTTTTGCTTGTTGACATTTTGTTTTTGTTTGTTTGTTTTTTCAACCAGAAGTGACACGAGAGGTCGGCGCGAACGCCGAATAAGGCTTTTTTTCTTTTACTAAATAGCTCGGTATTGATACTACAGTGTAAGAATGACTGTCGGGGCTTTCACAAAATATCTACATGAAAAACAATAGCCGTAATGTGGAGATAACGACACATAATATAATATGCATTACAGTTTATGTAAGCCGGACCTGTCAATCAGTGTGTAGCCCCGCCTTAAAGCATTATGATGTGTTTGACTGCTGAATAGACCATCATGCTTAATAGAGAGAGTGAGTCCATGAACTCGTGTTCACAATGTTTACTGAGGGAATAAATCGACAGAGAAGTAGTCATTTCCTCATAGACGTCTATGGGAGCAGAGGAGTCGCCCCCTGCTGGTCACTGCAGAGAAGTAGAGTCATTTCCTCATAGACGTCTATGGGAGCAGAGGAGTCGCCCCCTGCTGGTCACTACAGAGAAGTAGAGTCATTTCCTCATAGACGTCTATGGGAGCAGAGGAGTCGCCCCCTGCTGGTCACTGCAGAGAATGCAGCTTTAACACACTTCCCTGTTCAGGCCAGGAAGTTGCCGTCTGCGACACTCAAGCAATCAGAGCAAAGTGAAACACGCTGAGCCCTTTTACTGTGTTTGCATACTTCACCCCTGGACTCCACTGCTCTACGTAACGGTTACATTTGCACCTGTGCTTCCTTGGCTTGTGTGTGTGTGTGTGTGTGTGTTTGTGCGTACGTGCCCATTGGCATTGTAGCCCTGTGCAGATCTTCCTGCTTGAAAGAGGCATCTGATAACGGTAACCAAGACAAGTTGGTCTTATTCCCATAGCAACAAGAACAACGTCTTTCTCAAGAGCAGAATTCATTAATTACGCCTTTCTTTTGCGAGACCTTTATTTTCTAAGACAGGAATTAAAACGCACGCTGAAGAGAGCTGCATCACCTCCCCAGCTGCTGCCCGGACAGCCAATAGAGAAATCCTCTGCCGCCCGGAGAATATTAATGCACTCGTGTCCACGCGCACACAAACTGCCGACGGTTGCGTGCACTTGTTTGTGTGCGTGGGTTGCGTCGCTGCGAGCCCTCACCTCTCGTCTCTCAATCACGCCTCTTATTTTCCTTCTACGCCGTGACGCCGGAGGAAAAAGACTCGAGTGCCGGCGGATTGCACGCGTCTGTGTCTGCGCTCCGGTGAGCAGCGAAGAAGCAGACAATCGAGGGGAAAGTTGATGCCGCGTGGAGTGAAACCGAGGGTGGGGGGGGGGGTCGTGGCCTGGATTGCGTATTTTCATACACTTTAACGTCCCTGACAGAGAGAGAGAGGGAGAGATCCCCTTTCTAAGTTCGTTTATTCAATGGAAAATCCCTCCCACCGTTTTTTGATAATCCTTAAAGGCACGCCGAGTTCTCTGATCCGCCAAAAATGAGCTGCAGCGGCTTTGCGTGCATCCTGTCGCTGCTCGTCAGTGGGAGGGAAAGAGTCGGGGGACTCGACCATCGTTCACTAAATGAGCATCATTGAGAAAAGATTTGAAACTAGAGATCGAGACCGTAAACTCATGTTTCCTGGGGGAATAAATCAAGAGTCATTTTCTAATAGACTTCTATGGGACCAGAGGAGTCGCCCCCTGCTGGTCACTACGGAGAACACAACACAGGGTGATCAGGTCATGCGTCAGAGGACCGCCCGACCGCCACGACTACTTCAACGAGCTTCCCCCGTCGACGTTTTCCACATTTGATATGACTGACGCGCCGCCTCTCGTTCCGCTGCTATTCGGCGCCGCCGTAATCGACGCGGCCGCGTGGAGGTATTCGCCACAGCGCGGTGCGCGGGGCGGCCTCCCGACCCGCAGCGCCGCCATTCACCATTCTGCTTGGTCAGAGGAAGAAGTCCTCTGCCCCTGCAATCCTCTCCTCTCTTCCTCAGCATCCTCTCCTGCCCTCCCCTCCTCTTCCTCCGCATGCACACTCGTCCTCACCCACCCCCGCCCCCCCCCCCCCCCCCCCGCCTCCCCTCGCTCAAGCAGGAAATAGAGCGCAGGGCGGATAGCGCAGAGGTTCTGATTGTAGCAGAAAAGAGAGAAGTGACAAGAGTTTGCAGGCAGAAGCGTCGGGGAGGGGGGGAGGCAGAGAGAGAAAGCGAGACATGAGGTGAGGAAAGAGGGAGGGAGCAGAGAGAGAGAGGGAGGGAGGGAGCTGAGGCAGTCGGTCTGCTGAGTGCTGTGTCAGACGTTCACACAGAAAACCGCCGCTTATAGCTGATCTATTGCGCTCAGCAGAAGGCCTTTGCCCACACTGCACCTCTCCATCACCATCACTGTAAATGGTTGTTTCTCTGTGTGTGTGTGTGTGTGTGTGTGTGTGTGTGTGACTGCTCGACATAAGTCGATTTTAGAGTTTTTTGAATGGGTATTTTACAGGTGTTGGACGTGTTTTTGTAGCTCCCGAAAACGTCAAGACAGACTTCTAGAAAGTGTTAATGCCAAGTTAGAACATGTTAATATTATACGATATAAAGCATCAAATGGTCTTCTCTCTCTCTCTCTCCACATAGCAGGTCCGATGTGTGATCAGGCAGCAGAGGGGAAGAGGAAAGGTCGCCCTAAAGCAGAAGTGCAGGAACTGAGAAGCATCCCTGTGAGTATCTCTCTTTGAACTGAGCGGATGTCTTGAAGTGGCCCTTCGTTTTTCTATTTCCTGGCAGCTCCCCAGGAATATACACGATATATATATATATATTTCTATACTGTATATATGGTACAGTTATAGCGATAATCCGTAGATGCATTGAAGTCTCTCCTCCTCACCCCGAGCAGGCCCATATGATAGTACAATGGAAGGAGGAGTTTAAGCGCCGCTCCAGAGTTAAGTGTCCGCGTTCGGGCTGCTGGTTAGAGTTCCCCAGCATCTATGGCGTCAAGTACCACTATCAACGCTGCCAGGGGGTGAGTCACCAACCTTCTGTTCTTTTCCTGTATGTGCGGCTGTTTCCGTCCTTGTGCTTCAGAGTAGTCTTGATCACTGAAGAACAAGCATCGTATTGCCAGTGAGGTTAGTTTAGATCAGGGTTTAAACCTCCAGATAATTGGAAAAAACAGCTGACTACATTCCCATGCACCAAATAAAAAGGCTCAGTTTTTCGGCTGGTCGATGTCACACAGCACGTCAAAATATGGAAAAGGAGGTGCAGGAGCTGCTTGTCCCATTTTGTTGTTTGTGCGCGTCAGAATGTTTTTTACCCTGCTGGGCGGCTCGTTGGACCGTAACATAGCAATGTAAGCGTGTTTGTACTTCCTACTAGAACTGTGGGCTTTGTCTTCTGAGCATGCATCACTTCTGCAGCTTTGCAAACTATTGGCTAGTTAGTTTCTGTTCAACGCAACAGCGCCGGTCGTAAACAGGAAGGAGGCCGTGTGTTGCAAAGAGCCATAAAAGCCTTTATCAATACTCCACGTGCTGCACAAATATCCAAAGAATGCTCCTGAAACCTAATATTGGCTTGTCCACCTTAAACCAGGCGATTCCATTCAATAATGAGGCCTAATTCAGAATATCCAAACAAAATAATGTTGATGAGATCCACATCAAATACATATAACAGTGGATTATGAGTGTGCAGGTAGACGTACACACACAGCTGTTTAAGCGCCTCCCAGTAGCAGCGTCCCCTGTGGTTTTGTGCTTTACGTAAGTGAGTGAGCTCACTTTAAATCGCCTCTCCTCTCGTCTCCGTTTGTGTCAGGCCACCGTAGCCGAGAAGCTGAGTCATGGCTGTCCCTACTGCGAGGCGGTGTTTGCCACGAAGGTGCGCCTGCAGAAGCACAAGCTGTGGAACCACCCAGAGAGGCCGAACGTGGAGCCCAAAGACGCGCAGCCCAAGCTCCAAAAGGCCCACATCAAGTCCAACGCCAAGAAAAGGTGACTGAGACTTACAGCTCACATTCCCCGCCCACGTAATGGTGCCGGTGACGTGGTAATGCTCAAATGCCCAAATCTGTCCCTCTCCCGGTGCGTGGTTTCAGGCCCATGGAGAACGGACCCCCCTCTCCCTTGTTCTTCAAAGTGAAAAAGATCCACGAGGGGTCGGCGCCCTCCCTCAATGGAGAGCTGGCCCACCAGAAGAGCGAGAGGAAACTGCACAGCCACGGCCCGCCTCCGCAGCAGATTCACCAGTCCCAGCCGGTCCAGCCTCAGTCCCACCAGTCCCAGCAGCCCCACCATCTCCATCAGCCTCACCAGCCCCACCAGTCCCACCAGCCCCACCATCCCCATCAGCCCCACCATCCCCACCAGCCTCGCCAGCCCCACCAGTCCCAGCAGCCCCACCAGTCCCAAAGCACGTCGTCCGACGGCGAGGGCACCGACAGCGATGGGGACAGCCTCCCCGCCTCCTTCCCCGACGAGGACCCGGAGCGAATGAGGCACAGTAAGATGGCGGCGTGTCTTTGGGTTTTGGACTCGTGGGTTGTCATGGTTTTTGCTGGTGTTTCTTTGCGGGTGTTTTGACCGTTCCTCGTCTCTCGAGCCAGGACGGAAGCAGAAAACGCCGAAGAAGTTCACCGGAGAGCAGCCTTCCATATCTGGGACGTTTGGATTGAAAGGTAGACGTAAAGACATTTCTGTTGTAATGTAATCGTGTGACTTTTGATTAAATGTATGTTGTGTGTGATCTACTGGAATATGGTCTGATGGCATATTTCATACCATTGCGCGGAGCATTTATGGAAGCAAATTAATTCTCTGAGCAGATTAGTCAAAGCTAGCTAGCACGTTTTGTTGACTTGTCTATTACAATACAAGTTATATTAACTTATTAGCCGGCCCTGTGTCGCCAGGAGGAGAGCAGACCTCCCAGCACGGCTAGCCAGTTAGCTAGCCAGCTAGCTAGCTTGTCCATCTCTGGAGCTGGCTAATTAGCTAGCTGTTGTCCAGACCCTGCCGGAGAAGTAATCTCCAATCGGCCTTTGGATAGGCTCACTTTCTTTTACCAGTGTAACACAAAAACATGGTGGAACTAGCGAGCTAGCGAGCTAACTAGCCAACAATTACTAAAATTAACAAACGAAGCACATTGCTATCTCCAGTGGAAAACGCACAAAAGCATAGTGGAATTAGCAAGCTAGCTAAGTAGCATGGTAACTCCCTCCATATCATTGACAGCATTAAGTTGTCCCAATTGGTCTCATTTAGCTGCTGGCCATTTAACTTGCTACCACGCTGTCACGCGTTATAATAAAAAAGGCCGTTGGAGACCTGACTGTAATCTAATCCTAACCATTAGCATTAGCTTCATATCTCCATATGGAGACGTGTGAGGATTTAGAAACACATTGTGTAATCCTGTCTGACTGATCACGAGTGTTTCCCGCTTCTGCCGATCAATACTGCCGGTCTTTGAGCGCAGCTCCCCGAGCACCTCACTTTCTCCCCCTCGTCTCATTCACACGCTGAACCCGTCTGATGAGTCATGAAGCGCGGCTGTAAGCCACTTATCGTCACTTATCAAACAATCCATCCACAGATTGCGGGACCCCGCCGCTCTCTCTTGCTCTCTTTCAGTCCATCTGTCACTACAATTTCCTTCTTTTGTGTGCGTCTTGTGGGACCCTGTCCTCCCTCCGCTTGTGTCACTCACTTTACTTCGTGCAGCGCCACCATCACTACAGCGCGTCTGTGTGTTGCAGGTATGACCAAGGTGGAGGAGAAGCTGAAGGCGGGCCGCGTGAAGCGATCAGAAGGGAGCGGGTTCAGTGAGGACCCTCAGAGAAGACCTGCTGCAAGTCAGACCTCCAAGAAAGATCCAGCTGCAACCAGCTCTGGTAAACACCTGGACCTTTTTTCCTTTTTTATGAATAAATCAATTCGGAAAAGGGGTGCATTTTCTCAATCTCTCATTTAGTATGAGGGACGTCAGAAAATAGGTAAACCTCCCAATAATTCAATTGCCAAATAATAAAATGTTTGGCAAATGTTTAAAACACTTACATTTTATCATCAATATTGTTGTTAAATGGCGATCGGCTAATGGATTAATGGACTAATCATTACAGCACTATAATATTTGACCAATATTTAACTAAGCCCAGACTTTCCGTGGAAAATGGAAGAAGTTTGTGCTGCGACCAACAGTGATATGTAATTACGAAAGTCATAAATAGTGTTGTCTGATTTCATGGTTGAAATGCCAAACAGAAATGGCAATTAATGACGAGAAAAATAAATACATTTTCATAATATAAAAATGTTAAACCAAATGATAAACCACTATGTGTAAAAATAAGCCGGTTCCAGACTACCTAGAGCCTCTTTTCAGGCGTATTAACAGCACATTATCACGTGTGACTTTAAAAGAATTAAACTGTCAAATAAACATGAATACTAAGCGCGCATTTGGAAATACTACGCCCCTAAGGGGCACCTTACTTTGCACCTTGTTTCAGGTGCCGACACCCACTGGCAGCGAGCCATCCACGAGCGGGGCGAGGTGGTGTGTCCCACCTGCTCCATCGTCACCAGGAAAACAGTCCAGGGCCTGAAGAAGCACATGGAGATCTGCCAGAAGGTCAGTGGGGGCCGTCGTGCATCACACACATAAATGAAGCTCTGTGAACCCACGGCTGTACTTCCCCACATTGGATCGTAAACCAGGAGCCTTTACATTGATTGGACCGGCTGCAAAAACAACGCCTGGTTGCGGTGGGAGGCGAGGTAATAAACGAGGGAATTGGGGGCGACCGTTATATCGGCCCGGGAAGGTCTCGTTGGGCCCCCAGAGAGAACGCCGTTTCCTACGCTTCCTACCGCAGCGTTAATGGCTCCATGTCCCGTTGACCCGCGGGACTCTATTAAAGCGACAATCACCGCTGAGGTCACTCGCCTCCGGAGCACCTCCGTCCCCCGATCAATACTGAGGCGAGGAGGGTCATCTACAAAAAGGTGTTACATCGGTGTTAAATTGGCTTTTCTGCTTCCCACAAGTTGCCTGATGTGGCCTTTGTACTTCGTTCCCACATAAAAGCACTAATGTCAAACTCCAGCGGTTTACAGCAGCGGCGCGCTGCATCGCCGTCTCCAATGAGGAGCCCCGTTCGCAGTAGCGGCTCAATAATTGAAATGTCACGTGAGCCCGTCTTTGGCCTT
Organism: Gasterosteus aculeatus; assembly: GCF_964276395.1. NCBI lineage: Eukaryota > Metazoa > Chordata > Actinopteri > Perciformes > Gasterosteidae > Gasterosteus > Gasterosteus aculeatus. The sequence goes on from NC_135689.1 coordinate 1,922,425, forward strand.
TAACCCCTGCAGCTCCAGGATGCCCTGAAGTGCCAGCAGTGCCACAAACAGTTCAGGTCCAAGGCCGGCCTCAACTACCACAGCATGGCCGAACACACCGCCAAGGTACGTCAACTCTCCACACGTGTCGTCCCCTCAAAAGAACACGCGGACCTCCGAGTGAACAAACACTTCACTGCTAACGCGATAAAGGTTAACGCAGCGGGGACGTGACCGAGGACGCTCTCTTTCAAGGTGCCAGAACGCGCCATGCCGACGCGTTCCAATTATTTTTGGCTCGCGCAAAAGCGGAACCAACCAACCGGCCGGCCTGTGCCCCCCCGTAAAGTGTCCCTCGGAGGACGCCATTGACTGTTTCACCACTGTCACACTGACCCACTGAACAGAGGCAGTTAGTTATTAATAGACACCGAAGCCCTGCACCCATTCAGACTCGCACTCCGCGGTGTCGGCTTTCTCTGTGTTTGGTGACCGGCGCGCCGCGTGCACAAGGACACGCCTCTTCCACCCGCGAGAGCCGCATCCCGTTTCACGCGTTATCGTCGGCTGTTTGTTTGTCTTTGTCCTCGCGCCGCTCACTCTCCGCCTCGGCTGCGGTCGACCCCGTGACGGCAGCGAGCGCCGCGGTGGCGGTTTCGTGGCCGTGACCGTCTGATCAATAATTCATTGGTGGTGTTTTTGTGTGAGCGCACTACAGTTTGTGGTATTTATAGCGGTGAGGTTTAATGTAGTGCGTGTGTGTCTTGTGTGTGTCAGAGATGCTCATTGGTTCCGCTATTTTTCAATCCAATATATTTTATTTCGTCTAGCCCAAAATCGCAAATTACAAATTTGAGGGCTTTACAGTCTGTACACATGCGACATCCTCCGTCCCACATCAGCACAGAAAAACACCCCAAAAAATGAAAAAAAAAAACCTTCCATGGGGAGAAAAGGGAAGAAACCTTATAGAGAACGCCAGAGGAGGGATCCCTCCCCCGGGTGCACGGCAGGACCACCATCAGATGATCAGAGCACATAATTAAAACCTGTGATTGTGCTGCAGACTCGAGGAGCTGCTGATTGAAGAAAAATGTTCTTCATGTGCAGGTTTGACTCGTGTCATTCTACTTTTCCTTTTTATTATGAAATACTGTGTGTGTGTGTGTGTGTGTGTGTGTGCGCACGGTCGCGTGGCCCCCCGGGGGGATACCGGAGGGTCAGAGGTCGCCCACGGAGTTTGACCTCGGTGTGGTCGCGACAGCCCCCCTCTTCCCTCCCGTCCCGGAGCTCTCATGCGACTGGTTTGTTTTCCTCAGCCCTCGGGAAGCGAAGGCCAGACGGGCGACAAGCACGAGGAGCGGGAGCGGCTGCGGCGGGTCCTCAAGCAGATGGGACGGATCAAGTGTCCCAGCGAGGTCTGTGGTCCCCGCTTTGTCTGCCCGAGTCGGTTCGCACACTCTGACTCTACTGAGACCAGTCTCATCCATCATCGGTTCTTATGGATTATTCTGTGGGGGAAGAGGAATTAATTAAGAAAATAATCACATTTTCTTTATTATTCTTGTGTCTCACTCTGGAGCTTCTGAAGAACCGCTAAACAAATAATGTATTAATCCTGTTCTCGCCATAATACTGTTTTTTATTTATTTCTAATGAGGTTTCGGGGAGGTGAGGGACACATTCTCACGTCATCTGTCAGTTTTATTTTTTTTAATTTTGTATTTCTTTTCTTTCTTCTCTCAACGCCTCATTATGACAAGTTGCTCCTAGGGGAGAAGGGGGGGGGGAGAAGCGAGAGACTGGAGACTAAAATGTCTTCCTGCTTCCACTTTTAACAGCATCACTTTGACCGATTCCTGTAATTCTGTTCCGCCACACTGACCCAGTTTCCTGCTTCCGGTCTGTTCTTCATTCATGTCTCGTTTCTGTCACTGACGTCACTCGATCACACACACACACACACACACACTCGTATGCAGGGTTGCTCGGCCCACTTTTCCAGCCTGATGGGCTACCAGTACCACCAGAACCGCTGTGGCTCTGACGACGAGAAGCCTGTGTTTCTGTGCCAGCACTGTGGGAAAACCTACCACTCCAAAGCCGGCAGAGACTACCACGTACGCACCGAGCACCCCCCGGCCATCGCAGCCACCGCCGCCGCCACGACCCCCACCCCCGCCAACAACAGGGACCTCCTCGCCGACACCAACAACAACACGGGCAAAGACGGGGTGAGGTCGCTGTCATTGCGGGAGGCGACGCTCCACTGACGTAAACTCTGACGTCACTGTGCTGAATTGTCACTGCTTGAAAGTAATTGTCTCAGCCTCAACTGGTTCCTCAGCCCTTTCCACTCAGAGGTGTGCTGCTCCCCCCCAGGTGGCCTCTGGGGAGTCTCCGCCTCCAGGGAGGAAGGAGCAGAGCCAGCCTGAGAAGAAGGACTGGACCCCGGTGGGCCCGCCCAAGGAGAAGGAACGAGAGGCCGGGGACAAGGAGCGGGACAAGGAGAGGGACAAGGAGAGGGAGCGGGTCAAGGAGAGGGAGTGGGTCATGGAGAGGGCGCCGCAGGCCGCCAGCCAGGGCGACGACTTTGAGCGCACGCCGAGCGGCAGGGTGAGGCGCCGGTCGGCTCAGGTGGCCGTGTTCCACCTGCAGGAGATCGCGGAGGACGAGCTGGCCAAGGACTGGGGCACCAAGCGCCGCATCAAGGACGACCTGGTGCCGGACAGCAAGAGGGTGAGGACAGAGACGCCTGCAGATCTGACCTGGCTTCCAGATGATGATATGCGTCCCGTGTGAATGTCTCCTTTGTCAATCATAAGGCACAATTTTGGATGCTAATTGCTGCCAATTCTGGTTACATCTCTGCGTTTCTAAACCTGTCCTGTGATAATCCTCCTCACCTCTGCATGTATACATGGTTTCTTCTCTGTGTAGTTAAACTACACCCGTCCGGGCCTCCCCAACTTCAGCCAAGAGCTCCTAGAGACCTGGAAGAACCAGGTGAAGGAGAAGGGCTTCATCTGCTGCACCAACGAAGTGAGAACGTGGGCTTAAGAGTACAGATTCAGAGGCGCGTCCCGTTGTTGAGTTCACAGGAATGTGTCTTTGCTCTCTGTTTATCTCGTTTTGTCTCAGAACTGTGAAGCCGTGTACTCCAGCGTGTCGGGACTGAAAGCCCACCTCGCCAACTGCAGCCAGGTACAAACCCCCGAGCGACGCCAAATAAGAACACACACAAACACACAAACCTTTAGCCCACGTTCCGCTGTTGGTCGGCAGACGTAAAGATGAAACGTGGTTGTGAAATGGAAATAAAATTTTCTATATATCTAATTATTATTAGTTATTTAGAGGAGGCAGTCTTTGCTCAGCTGAAACAGCTTCTGTAGACGTCGTTCTGAACTGAATCCTTAGTGTGTGTCTGTGTGTGTGTGTGTGTGTGTGTGTGTGTTTGTGTTGCAGGGTGGTGGAGAACTGGGAAAGTACACTTGTCTGATCTGTCAGAAGGACTTTAGCTCGGAGAGCGGTGTGAAGTACCACATCAGCAAGACACACTCACAGGTGGGTTCAACTTCACAAACCGCTGTATTATTTATAGTTACTTATTATATTATTATTATTATTATAGTTAGGTTTTCACTCACGGGCAGCATTTCCTTGTTTGCTGTTAACATTCAGTCAAACCCGACTGAGAAGCGGTCGTCCACGGATGTTACGCCTGTGTGTGTTTTGCAAAGTGCTTAAGTCGTGGGGACAAATATATGTGAAACACACAATCATTTGTTTAGTTGATTAATACACAACATAAGAGCCTGGTGCCCCACATGTTTAACATCTGTAACCATTAACTTCTTATGGGTCTTCAAGGGCTTCATATAAACTGTGTTGACGGACCCTCTGCTATGTCCCGCCCCCTGGATTCAAACTGGCCAATCACAGCTTAGCCTCAGCCGGCTCCGCCAAAGTAAAACCCTGTGGCGCTAACATTAGCGGTTAGCACTTCATTAACCTGTCGCTGCTATGCTACGCTAGCGTTTGAAAGTCGCTAGACAGCTTGCAGGAGCAGCAGTGAGCAACGATACTTTACAACATCCTCTCGTCGCGTTCTGCTGTCAAAACGAGCGTCCGTCTTCGGGTACAAAGGAGGTGGATCACTAACATGCGATAAGATGAGATTCTGGTGTCTCCTCAGAACTGGTTCCGCACGGCCGCCAGCCAAGCGGCCGCCGGCGCCAAGGCCAAGGCGCCGGAGAACAACGGCGTCAAGGGCGAGCCGAGGAACGGCGCCACCGGCAAGAAGAGGGGCCGCAAGCCCAAAGAGCGCCCCCCCGTGGCCGCAACCGAAGCCTCGCCCGGCACTCCGGGCTCGACCCCCCCGCATTCCCCCGCGCGGAGCCCCGCCCCGACAGACGCCGGCGGGCGGAGCAGACCCTAGAGGCGTGGGGGGGGGCGTGGCATGCCGTGGCGTGGGGCCCCTCGAAGGAGCTCGCTGGACTCTTGAGGGGACAGGAAGTGGGACGTTCAGCGCGGACCTTTTTCGGTGTCGGCGCGTCTACCGCTGCGAGCGGCGCTCTCGGGACGGTAGCGTTTTATTCCTTCATTCCGCCTTTGTCTCCTTTGAAAACATTTTCTGTTTGAGTAAATCAACGGCGCGAGCGTTTTCTAAAGCGTGGCGGTGTAGAGAGCGGGTTAAAAGGATATTCTATTAGCATGGCGATGTAGTTAACGATAGTGTTCTCACTCTTTCTTTCCTCCCTCCCACAGATATACTGTACTGTGTACATAAACAATATCTATATCTATATATCTATATACTCAAAGCAATGATGCGTCGGATCATGGGCAGCGTGTAGTGCAATGAGCATCCTTTCTCCGTGGTCTTCATTCGTCTTGGTTTCTCATTTTGAGTTTTAGTTTTTCATGTTTTGAAGTGAGCAAATGTCACATAAGCTAAAATGTTCTTAATCACTTATTTCATCCTCCAGCTACGACGTGTAGTTTCCTTCCTGCACCGCGTGAGGATGGAAGATATCTGTTGCTCTTACACTTAAGTTAATAAGCAGAACCTTACCCCCCCCCCCACCCCCGACCCCCCGGACCCCCCGACCACCCCGAGAAGTGATTGTTGTCCAGCGGTGAGGGATCAGTCCACACGTAATGAGGCATTCTTTCGTTCATTCAGAACCCTTGAAGAGGGGCAGGACGTTTGGCGCGGAGCTCGTTGCAGCACAATCAAAGGAGGCTGCGGCTTCGGCTTCAATCAGAGAACTTGTTTTTATAGGGAGGCCGAGGGAAATACTCTTTTATCAAAGCAGAGGAGAAGAAAATAATCTCAAGTGAAGATTCTCTCATGTTGATGTATATGAATTAACTCAAAGTTGTCGCCTTGCACTTTAACCCGTAACCCCTCCCGCTCCCCTCCTGTATTTTTGCACTGTGGGAGAAATATTTTACTGTAGAGATTAAAAAAAAAAAAAACTAAATTTGTCCTGACACGGATAACGCTTGAGTCTGTGGATGGAATCTGTAATCCAACGTGACTCGACACACAAAGCCATAACGGGTCTCACAGTTAGTTCAGCTTAGATTCTAAGGAGGATGATAGCGATCCAATATTATTTAAGACATTTACAAATCTAAAACGTGTGCAATCACAGAATATTTTGACTTTAACATGTTTAAAGTAGATACTTGAAACCACAGTTATACTAATATTTGATTTATATTTGGAGTCTGCATCCATGAAAACAATGACTTGAATAAAAACAGATCATAAATCTATTTTATATTCTCCCCACATGGGAATCTGACAGCTTTTGGACAAAGTTGTGATGTGGGGATAATAAAGGGTAATAAATGAATAAATGATAATAGATAAAGGGTGCTTTATTCGCCACTCTACCTTAATCCATCCCGACGTTTCCTCCTCACCGGCAAGTCGTCTGAGCTTTTTGTCAACGTCATCATTCGACAAAGACGAATAATAATCTCGCACTGATGTCAGCAGAACATTTTCAAGAAAATTTAAAAGATAATAACAATAATGTGTCCCAGGTGGTGTCGTCCCTACGCCGTGACCCTTTTTTTATATCGCAGATGCGGAGATGGGAGCTGAATTTCTCCGTCGTTAATCAGCTGGCGGAGCTTCGTTCAGGTGGGGATGATTATGCACGCGTTCCGTCTCTTCTATCCAGGTTCAAACCGACGGACAAGACGAGTTAGACAAGCACTGATCGGTCCTCGGACCCCGTTTTCTTTCTTTTTGTTCGATATGAAGTCTGTCCAGACCTTGTGTGTGTGTGTGTCTGTGTGCGTGTGTGCGTGCGGGTGAAACAGTTAGCACCTTTGTAAAAGGCCGGATTGTGAGGGACGGTCACACAGTTTTCCTGTGGAGCGTCGGCACAGAATCGGCCCATCGGCTGCTTGTTGCGCGCTTGGTCGACGACGCCACGTGAGCGCGTTCACCTGGCGAGCGTCGGTGTTGCAATACGACAGCTAGGCACTGCTTTTCGACAGTGGGTATTTTATATATTTTATCACGCGCCCTTTACTATCCGTCTTCCTACCATGTGGAGAACACGCTTGCACCCCGCGGTGCGTGTTAGAGAGTACAGCAATACACCGTGTTTAGCTGGATATCTTGTTGGCTTGCTGATATTTTGATATTGACGTGTTTTTCTCAAAATTGTATGGCTTTTCCTTTGCCCCCCGCCCGCCCCGCCCCCATTTGTTTGCTTTGAAAGATTACACATTATGAAATTTAAACAAAAAATAGGTTGATTAAAACCTGGGCTTGTTTCCGCTGTACGAGATGACAAACACATGGAGAGGGTCCTTTATTATTATCTACTCGATATGGGACAACAAGGCATATGTGCGTGTGTTTGTGTGTGTGTTTAGTGCACTTACTATACCATGAGCTAGGCTTGACATAGGAGTGTTGTTGGAGCTTTCTAGTTACCCTGACTGTGTGTGCTGTGACTTTTGTACCCGGGGAAAGCAGCAGGCTCAAGCGTCTTCCCTTTTGTCAGCAATGTTATTTCCAAAAAAAAAACAAGGTCGAACCTTAGAAATTTCCCCCGAGACCGGCTGAGAATTTAAAAGGTGACGTTTAGCTCATTACCGGTTATTATATTTAGGTACCAGGTGAAATGAGACTAATGGTGTGTTTCCATATCTGAAATGAAGCTGTGTAGAACATAACGTAAGAGGCATCAGTGCCTCCGTTGAGTCTGAGATGTTACATTTTTCCCCAAAACTTGTTGTATTACCTGTGCATTAGTATCCCTCAGCTAATTAATAAAGGTTTGTTGACTAAAACTGTGTCAACCTCATTTCAGTCAACCGCTCGAGACAAATGTTTCGCTCCAATTTGAATAGTGCCATGAATTACACACACGTTTGTCTATTCAAACCATCATTTTGCATTTCGTCGGATCACAAGAGTGTCTTTGTCTCGATATGAAGAAGGGAGGGACTGTATGAAGGACGTATTTCTTTGTGCCAGCTTTAGGGACCACGTCTTTCTCTGTGACTCACTCCCACTCAACAAACAGAATGGAGCCATCATCAGAGACTGAACGATTAAAAACACATTGCATGTATAATTTGACTTGCACTGTTCCACAAAGGAGTCTCTCTCTGGTGTTGAGTGTGTATCATCCTAAAGTATGTAAAGTGAGAAGCACTATATGCATCATACATAATATCCTTATTAGTAATATTTATATTTATATATATTTTTTTATAGATTTAGACCAACGTATAAACTTGACAGATAGTAATTGAATATACATTTATTTGTATATATCATTGTCAGCATTAAATACCTCAGGTCTTAAATATAATAGTGTATATATATAGCCCGAGTGCATTCTGGGACTTGCAGTTTGTCCGAGTTGAGTGTGTATCATCCTTAAGTATGTAAAGTGAGAAGCACTATATGCATCATACATAATATTATCCTTATTAGTAATATTTATATTTATATATTTTTTTATAGATTTAGACCAACGTATAAACTTGACAGATAGTAATTGAATATAAATTTATTTGTATATATCATTGTCAGCATTAAATACCTCAGGTCTTAAATATAATTGTGTATATATATAGCCCGAGTGCATTCTGTGACTTGTAGTTCGTCCGAGTTGAAGGGGAGGGGGCCTTGCCGGTTATGCCTACAAGTCCCATGATGCCTCACGCCTGAACGCTGGCTCTACTCTGAACACCTGATTGTCAACAGAGTGGAAATGTCGGCGGTTCGCAGGGAAGAAGCGCTCCCACAGATGGAGACCGAAGGGAGAACTTCCCCTGTGTCGACCAGGTAAACCGGTTAACGTTGAGTTTCTCTTCACCGGAAATCACGGACCTCATACAACGGTTATTTATTTCTTTGGGGGGCTTTTCTAAACATCAACGGGGGGTTTAGCCGAGCATCTTCACGGACACGCGAGCTGTCACCGGTGAACCCTCACGGTTACGCGTCGTGGCGTTAACGAGGTTAACGTGTCGCCGTTACGGCAGCCGGGACAGTTAATAACGGCGTGACGACGCGAACCGTTAAATACAGCTGTCACGTTAACGTGGCGGAATCAATCCGCCGTTCCAACCCTCTCACGTTGGTCCCATGTTCCACACGAGGTCCCCCCCCCACCCCGACGGACGGACGGACCTCCGTCGTCATCCTCCTCAAACCAGAACGAGAAATAAACGAAAACAGGCACATGCGAGGTCTCCTAAAGCAGCATGCTAACTAGTTAGCAAGTGGGACGCCCACACATACGTGTCGAATAACACGGCCGAATAAAGCAGGAACACCGCTATCGTGGAGCAGGTCGCTTTATTCAAATGTTCAGGTCAAAACAATGTGTCGCAATTGTGCCCTGGTCACAATACACGCGGCGTCACCGTGTGTAGTGACCCAGTTATTCGGCGTGCAGGAACCGGCCCCGATGAGCCACGAGAGGGTGTCGCTGCACCGCTTCATCCGCACAGGGTCACTTCCGGTTTCCGGTGGACTCCTCCCCCCCCCCCCGCCCCGCCCCCGCAGGGGTTAAAGTGGTTCTCGTTACATTTAACAAGCCACAGCGTTCATGTGGCCGCAGAGACTCTTCAGGGTGGAGCCCGGATGCATCAGTTAAGGAAGTGATATTGAAAAGTGATGAATATTATTTAATGCAGGTCACAAGTAGCAGAAAACCCTCACAAATCAACCCCCCCTCCCCCAGAAACATGTATTTCATTCGGCTGCATGGAAATAGTCTGTTATTTCGTAGACGAGGTGTGTGTAGAATCTGCTTACGTAACTCTGTCCCCGTTTCTTAAATAGATGAGCATGTGGGATTTGGACGCGTTGGGCGGTCCGCCTCGGTGGAACGCTTTACTGAGCAGCTCCACTCCGCCTGGAGGCCGCTGAATGTTTGGCATAGCAACCGCGTCAGGCCTCTCGTTACCACGGGGCTTCCTTCGCCCGCGCAGCTGTCTTCGGACCGCAGCTTTAAAGCGACAGCGAACAAAAGCACTGCCCCCCCCCCCCCCCCACCACCACCACCACCATTACCCCATCGGTGGTTTTGTTAACGAGGAAGTAAAACCCAAATGATGTCCGGTCTCGAAATATGAAACGGTTGGTTTGACTTCCCTTAAGCGGCGTGGGGCGGAGGAGCCCCGCGGGGCCTCTGGGCTTCTGTCCGTCTCCTCTGATCTCTTGACAATAATGATTTGTTTGTCTGCTGCGAGTTGTTGCCCGGCAGGAGTGCACACCTGTGTGTGTGTGTGTGTGTGTGTTTGTGTCCCGGGTGGCTCCTCCGTCAGCTGATCGTAGTGGCAGTGTTGGGTTTCATCATGCTGTTTATTCCTCCACCCTGAAGTCGAGGGGTGGGGGCGGCATGTGTGTGCTTGCGTGTGCTTGCTGTCGTGTTGACGTCTCCGGGCTCTGTTGAACAGAGACATTGCGTGTCCCCGAGCCTCACCCGTCCCTCCCCTTTCTGTCACCTTCACTTCTTCTTCTTGTTCTTTAACAACCCGAGGAGGAGGAGGAGGATGGGGAGGAGTTTGATTCCAGCCCCCCCCCTCCTCCCCCGGTTTGTTTATCTGTGCGCCGGTCGTCTCTCTCTCAGCTTATTGCGACACTTACTGTCACAAACGGATGACCCCAGCTGGGCATGTGTGTGTTTATATTTGAGTGTGTGTGTGTGTGTCAGGAGGGGGGGGAGGGCTCTACCCCGCGAGGCTATTAATACCACCTAATGAACATAATCTGGAGGGTAGGTGATCCTCTTTCATTCGTCTGCCCCAAGGCCGAGGGGAGGAGTGCAGCGCGGGAGGAAGAGGAGGGAAAAGGCTGCTCTGCTGTTACTGCGCCGCCTCCCCGCTGCTCCACTCAATGCAAGAAACAGAAAGCTAAACAGATGTCCAACGTTTCGTTTCTCCTCTAATCTGCCCCCCCCCAGCCCCCCCCCCCCCTTTTTTATTTTGCCCACACCTCTAGTTGTGTGTTGTGCCGGAGGACACGGTTGTTAACTTTTAAGTGTGTGTGTGTGTGTGTGTGTGTGTGCACACTGACAGTAGCAGTAATTTTGGATTAAAACAATAACGGAGTAAAAAACCGAGCGTTTTCCTCCAGTCATGAACTCTCCACCGTCTTACTCAGGAGCTAGAATATCTGGCTGTTGGACTCTAAGATCTGATGGAAGGTAAGTGCATTTTATTTATTTATTAATTGTATTTGTTTTCCAGGTTTAGCGGAGGATTCTTTTTGCTCAAGTCTCCAGGGGTTGTGTCGTTGTTGGAAAGTGGATGAGCATCCGGTTGTTGTAATGGAGCCGCTGCTGCGGTTGTCTCGTGGTTTTGGGGGAAAATGCTGACGATTAAAGTTCATGTCGCGTCGTCGCTTCTGTGGCTCAAATTAATGAATCGACTCAACGAGCGATGAAAGGAGTAAAGAGTCGGTTCTGTTGTAGGTGTGTGAGGAGTTTTGTCAGATACAAGCTGTAGGATACAGTTGGACCAACACATTTAATCATTTAATTTGTAGCCGTTCCCAAACACGTCTTCAGCTGCAGCAACATTCCTACTTTTATTAAATCGTTTTTGTCGTAACTCGAACTGAAGGTTGAAGTCGTTGTCATGCTGAGTGGATTCAGGGTTGTTTTTAAAGAATGACGCTTGTTGCCTTTAATCCACAAGAGCCTCGGCCAAGTGTGTGTTTATGGCGGGAACCAGAGCCGATGTGCAGTTTAACCCCTGACCCCCTCGGCCTCTTTTACGGCGGACTTCGACCTCCACAGGTGCGTCTTATTGCAGATTGCGTCTGTGCTGATAAAACGCCACGGGTGGAATTTAACCTGCGTGCGCGCTTAAATTCCACCCGTGGAACAACATGCGCAAAATGTTCTTTCGGCCCAACATTGTTGAAAGCGAGCAGCGAATGTTAGCGAGAGCTACGCGTTAGCAGACTGTGTTTAAACTGCTCCCTCGCCGTGTTTAAGCTCCGCCCCCAACAAACCGCAGCGGATCGGAGGAGAGGAACGAGCGCCAAAGACCTTGCAGAGGTTCCCGCGGGTCCTTAAAATGTCTTAAATTAAAATTTGGGTAATTAAGGTCTTAAATTGTCTTAAATTTCACGTCAGTTATTATACTGTCGCCTAATTTGAAAAAAAAGTTTTGATTTCCATTGTAGGAGACAATAAATTTCGTTTTCCAAAGAAATTGTGACATTTTTGGGTCTGAAATTGTATTTGTTGAGGTCTTAAAAAGCATTACATTTTACTTTTGAAATGGTGATTTGAGCTGATTTAAAGTCTCTACTGACTGTGTGTGTGTGTGTGTGTGTGTGTGTGTGTGTGTGTGTGTGTGTGCGTGTGGGGAGGGGGGGCTAAGAAGGTCCCTGTGACCCCTAGACATCCTTTACTTTTCACACAGTGGCGTTCAGGGGGGGTGAGCGAGCACCGTCCCCCCCGGTGTGGCCTCATGCGATGACCCGGCTCGTCCCGACTCCACCCAAGCTAATCGTACTCTCCCTCTCCGTCCCGCCTGTTTGCTTCATATCCGAGGGGTCTTGTGAGGTCTGTGGACGCCGAGAGGCTACTGAATAACAGAGGAACGGACCAAAGGGCGCCTCGGGCAGCACAGCGCGCCGTGGTTACGCCATCCTTCCTTTTACGATCCTCACTCGGGGAGCTGCGGATTACTGCAGTAAGCGTTCGGTCTTATCGCTCAAAGAAACGGTATTTGTTTTGGTTATCGATCATCTATGATATCGGTGGGCAGACGTTCCGTCCCTGAAGGCTTTTTCTCCAGACTATAATACCTTGGGCAGCACTTCATGCAGGGCGGAGCAGGTTGCTTCTCTCACAAACACGCCGGACCGGTCTGCACTAATCCTAATTCCACCCGATTAACTAGATCAATGCCAGCGCTCCTCCTTCTCTTTCTCCTTGACGTTTCCAAGAAAACCCAAAATGAAGCTCAAACAAACAGTTTGTGTCCGGACCTCTGTGTTGAAATCCTGCGTGTCTTTGTTTTCGGTGGGGAGTGTGCGGGCGTTGTTACGCGTTGGGTAGAATTTCTGGTCGAGCGCCGTGGTTTTGCTTTGAATATTCATTCGAATTCTCCGTGCACCTGCTTTGAATGACTCGTCATTTGTTTACCTGTCAAAACTCGTTGTCACAAAGGTCCCAGTGCGACACCCTCAGTGCACAACGTTACACAACGGAGGCAGGTAACGCAAAGTGCCCTTTGGTACCTGCGGCGGTTTTACTGTACACGATGAACAGAGCCTGCGTAACTAAACATTAATCCACCGCACGACTTTACTGTCACGGTTAAAGCCCCCGTCTCCCACACACACAGCTGACTTGTCCTCGTCTACCCAGACTAATGCCCCAAAACCAACAGTGTTGCGTTGCGTTTCAGCGGAGGCGGCGACGGGTCGCTGGACCGGCTCCTCCCCGCGGTCAGCACCGGCCTCTCCCCCAGGAAGAGGACCACCAGCCAGTGCAAGTCGGAGCCCCCTCTGCTGCGCACCTCCAAGCGCACCATCTACACGGCGGGCCGGCCGCCCTGGTACAACGAGCACGGAGCGCAGTCCAAGGAGGCGTTCGTCATCGGTAGGACCGCGCGCCCAGTTTCCTCCGGAGACACTGTTTCAACCTGCTCCCCCCCCCCCCTACAAGCCAACGATAGCCTCGAGTGCCGTTAACAGGCCGCCACGGCGAGCGGCGGTGTTTGTGATCCTCATCCTGCCAACGGGCGGCGTCACTGACGGTGTCTCCCCCACAGGGCTGTGCGGCGGCAGCGCTTCGGGGAAGACGACGGTAGCGAGGAAGATCATCGAGGCGCTGGACGTGCCGTGGGTCGTGTTGCTCTCCATGGACTCGTTCTACAAGGTGTGTGTGTGTGCGTGTGTGTGTGTGTGTGTGTGTGTGGGGGGGAAGCGTTAATCGCATTACAGTGTTACACACATGAGCAGGTAATAGTAATGTATTTAATTCATAACGCGCTCTTCATCAGTAGATCTCTCACACAGCCAGCAAAAGTTACCACTCAGCGTGGTTACATGGATTCAAATAACTGGCTCAGTCGGACTGAAATCCAATGATCCGTTTCATGTAAACACCTTTTGTCCGACTACGATGCGACTAACACGCCTGGATAACTCCATCCGATCCGGTTGGTAGTTCGACTATCGCGGCCTGTGACGGTGAATCGGATGAGGAACTGGACTTTGCGTCTTTGCGCGTGCTCGAGATCCCGATGGCGTCTTCTCTCCGTTATCAAATCAGCCGATAGCGTCATTCGCATTCGCTGTGCTCCTGTTAGCATCACGCACAGACAGTAGAGGGACGTAGCTTCACCTCGCTCTCCGCTCGCCATCTTTCTCCTAATGTTGATGTTGTTGTTGTTGGTAGTGGTGAAGCGGAAATGGCTGCATCACAACTAGTTGTAATGAAAACAGCGCCACCTATCGTACCGGATATGACGATATGCTTTCTGCCAATGATTCAATTCATTCACTGCCGTGTATATTGGGATAATAGCACCTCCCCCCGAAAGAGAGCATAGTCCCACTAAGCAAAGATTACAATTATACCATCATGTAAACACTCTGAGTGACACCTGTAGTGTCTTCACATGTCCGTCATGTGACTAAACGTCTCTTAAAAGGAGTTTGTTCTCTCTGAGCTCTTCACCAAACTTCACGGCTTCATTTCTCTCTTTCACTCGGTCTCATTTATACTACATTTATTAAGAAAAACATGGTGAAAATGGGTTTCTGATTTGAGGCGGAGTACAAAGAGACGCAAACCTCCCTCAATAAAACGCGTCAGTGAGACAAGCGTGTACTTAAATAAATAAATAAATAACCCCGGCACAATCTGAAGTTCAGATATTCGAAACTCCGGTTTCGGTTTCCTCTTGTTGCCGTTCCACTGGTTCCTCCGGAGATCAGGCGTGTTTTAATGCTCTGCTACACACACACACACACACACACCACCTGGTACAGACGTCACACGGGCGCATGATGTTCTCCTAAATTTAGGTGCCCTCACCACGACATGTTTTTTTTTGCCCCCACGCCTGTGTTCACAATTTGCGAGCATGTGTGCGTGTTTTTAATTACAATGCATTTGTGCAAAAATGTTTAGTCGCCTTTTTATTTAACTCTTGATACACAAACTTTAATGTGAGAGAAACCCGGGAGGCGGATGAAGGGAAATCCCTGTTGTCGCGTCTGAACACGTGCGTTGTCGCTGTGACGTAACGCCGGCCGCGCCGCCCTCCCAGGTCCTGACCCCGGATCAGCAGACGCTGGCCGCCAGCAACGACTACAACTTCGACCACCCCGACGCCTTCGACTTCGACCTGCTGACGCACACCGTGCGCAAACTCAAGCAGGGCAAGAGCGTGAAGATCCCCGTGTACGACTTCACCACCCACGGCCGCCAGAAGGAGTGGGTGAGGACGCACACGCACGCACACACACACACACACACACACACACACACACACACGGCGCTGCAACCGTTCTCCCTCCCACCAGAGGTTCGGTGTCACGTTGCAGATCCGCTCCTCCGCTGACATTTCTTCTTCTTGCTCTTCCCACGGGTCAGACTTCCTCTTAGCGGCGGTCTAACTGCTGATTGATCATAGCGGTCACATGATCGGTGTGTGTGTGTGTGTGTGTGTGTGTGTGTGTGTGTGTGTGCATCACAGAAAACCGTGTACGGAGCCAGCGTCATCATCTTCGAGGGAATCATGGCCTTTGCAGACAAGAAGCTCCTGCAGGTTCGTCTTCAGGTCCGACCGCTCCGCATGTGTCCATGATGACCGTCAAAGATCTCCACCGTGATTGGATGTTCCCCCGACAGCTGCTGGACATGAAGATCTTCGTGGACACGGACTCCGACATCCGGCTGGTGCGTCGGCTGAGGCGTGACATCACGGACCGGGGGCGGGACATCGAGGGCGTCATCAAGCAGTACAACAAGTTTGTGAAGCCGGCCTTCGAGCAGTACATCGAGCCCACCATGCGCCTGGCCGACATCGTGGTGCCACGGGGTGCGTGCACACACACACACACACACACACACACACACACACACAGAGGCCACAGATTCCAAGTTAACGTTGTTTTCCTGTTTGTCGTCAGGTGGATGCAACATGGTGGCCATTGATCTGATCGTGCAGCACGTGCACAGTCAGCTGGAGGAGGTACTGCAGACCCACGAGCGCGCACACACACACACACACACACACACACACACACACACACAGGGAATGTTTACAAGAACTTGCAGTGGAGTGTTATGGTTCCTTTATCCTTACTTGGGTTTATTGTCTGCATGGTTAAAGCATTTTTAGAACGTTGTTAGAAGCTCCACTCCGCCCTCTAGTGGAGAGAAGACGCACTGCACACAATGAACTTGAACAATGAATAATTGGCCTTAATTGCACGGCCTTAATAATAACCCCACCAGTACAGGTAACACCGATTGTTTCCTCAGAGGCCCACACACACACACACACACACTTAAGCTTGGTTTATACTCCGTAGCAGTTTAAACAGGATTCTTATAACGAGGCATTTGAGTAAATATAGGTTTTCTTTTTCTTTATATTGCTTTAAATGTTAGTTACGGTTCCTCCTCATCAGTGAGGGGGCTTATCGCAAAAGTATAAACAAAGCTACAAACACACACGCCACTGATGGACTGCTTTCTCACCCTCTCCCCCTCCCCACTCCCCCCCTACACCCTCAAATCCCTCCACGGCTCCAGCGCGAGCTCAGCGTCAGGTAGAGTGGCCTTTATGCTGTCTGTCGTTCTCTCCTCTCGCAATCTGTCCAGCAACCCCCCCCCCCCCCACCTCCGCCCCGCACACCCCTTGCTGCTGCAGCTTCTTACAGGGGGACAGAGGGAGGGAGGGGGGGGGGGGGGGGGGTGACGCCAACCTCTACCTCCCACTGATCTGCTGGCTGCCGCGGCACATCACCAGGCGGCACTGTTGCAATGCGGCTAATTGGGGCGATCGGCCAGTCAAAGGTCCAAAAGCGACTTTGTCCACACCAGCGTGGAGCAGAAAAGGAAAGAAACAACGAAGACGTAAACGCGTTGAAGTGGTGCGGGGCAGCCGGCACTTTGTTCCACAGACGTTCCTGAAGGAGGGAGAACGTTGCTTCTTATTGAACGTTGGCCACAGAGAGACAGGAAGTGAGCTCAGTGCCTTTAGACACAGGATGTGCTGAGGCCTGCGAGCTGAAATGCCGTCCTCCACCCGGCGACAGCTGCAGCGCCCACGCGGCGCTCTGTAGATCCTCCTTCACTCTGCCCCCCCCCCTCCCCAATCACACACTCGCAGTCGTGGTTCTACTGTAGAGTTGTCGAGCTGTCGCTCTCTCCCCCCCCCCCCCGTGTGTGTGATCATCCTTTCATCCACCTGATGTTGTTTTTCTCCTCCTCTTATCTGTTGTTTGTCTTTTTCTGCGTCCTCTCTGTCGTGGTTGAAAAATACGAACCACCCCCCTCAACCCCCCCCCCCCCCCTATAGAGGAAACTTCGCTGGGATATGTGAGCCGATTTGCTATGATTTCTCTTGTTTTTGCATCTGGCTAACGTTGACTTGGTGGTGTCAACGCGACCGCTAACCGAGGCTAAGCTAACTCAAAGCTAACGTTGGCGTGTGGAGTTGTTACAAGCAGTACAGACCTATCATAGAAAATAACCGCCATGCACATTGCTGCGCATTTATGTAACGCAGTTGCATTTGATTTAATTCTATAATCCACATATAGATAATGTGATCTGTTTAAATGTATTTTCCATCATGGGGTTCTTGCTGCTGTAGTTTTTCCTCCTAAATACTCCACACTGGCACTGCAGCACACAGCTGGGATCGACCTCCTTTAACCTCTACTGAAGGCTTATTCGTGGTGGATTCATTTTCGTGCACCTACTTACACGTCTGTGCGTGTGTGTATGTGTGTGTCTGCACGCTTTTGGGTAAAACCTGCACATATGGGCTGGTGATGTTCATTCTACCCGTACTGGAAGTAGAGCAAAGCACAGTAATGTCTTTCATACTGTCAATTCACTTTTACTGCAAAAGTGGTTAAATTGACAGAAATTGTGACACAAAAATAACGCTCATAAAGTAGAAGATGACGCACTTGAGCAGATTTTAGTTTCATTATTAAAAGATAATTTTATAATGAAACAAACTTCTCTTGTCCCAAAACTTATTTTTTACAAGACGACAGTGTTCTAATTTACCTAACAGAGCCTGAAGGCATCACATTGTAACCCAATGGAGCCTCCGGATGTTTAGCCGTTAGCTCAGGCGGCGCTAACGTGACTAGCTACAAGGACCAACAACAAAACTGTGATTAATACACGGTAAAGAATGTATTTATTTATTTTGGGTGACTTCAATCAGGGTTTGCTGCAATGGTGTGTGTGTGCATGTGTGTGTGTGCAGCGTGTGTGTGTGTGTGTGTGTGCGTGTGTGTGTGTGTGTGTGTGTGTGCATGCGTGTGTGTGTGTGTGCGCGTGACTCGCTGTGCTTTGTTCTGCCTCTTAACGGATCTCATCGGACTCATGAACCCTTTTCGTGTGTTGTATTCACGCGCCTGCCCCTCTGCCCTCTTTCCGCAAACCGCCCCCGCTCTGCTATTCGTTGCCGTGGTTACAGGGCAGCCCTGGCTTCTGCACACCAGGCCCAGCCCCTCCCCCAGACCCTCAGCGTTCTGGAGAGCACCCCCCAGGTCCGGGGCATGCACACCATCATCAGGTACGATTTTTCCAGGCAAAAGAAGATCGCGCCGAACGACTGCGACCTCAGTCATTTAACGTGTTAACCCCCCCCCTCTGCCCCCCTCCTTCACCCCACCACATGTAGAAACAAGGAAACGAGCCGCGACGAGTTCATCTTCTACTCCAAGAGGTTGATGCGCCTCCTGATCGAGCGGGCGCTCTCCTTCCTCCCCTCCCAGGTGACCCCCCCCCCCTCCTGCTCAGTAACCCTTTGTTTTAAGAGTCAGAAGGTAGTCAGACCCACCGCGGTGGAAAGTTTCTATTCCTGAAGCGTCAGACACACACACGGGACTGAAGGTGGGATTGACTGCAGCGTCATTAGCCTCATGGTTGTGGTTTTTAATATCATCTCAGGTCCACGCCGTGCAGACCCCCCAGGGGGAGGATTATGAAGGCAGGACTTTCCACGGGAAGAGGGTGAGCGAACTCCATTTGCTCCCCGCCGGCTTCCTCCCTGCAAACAGATGCAATTAACCTCCGCTCAGTAATTTTGTTGATGATGATAATGTTGTTGTTGTTTTTGTTTTTCCTTCTCTTCAGATCACAGGCGTGTCCATCCTGCGAGCCGGCGAGACCATGGAGCCGGCTCTGAGGGCCGTGTGCAAAGACGTCCGCATCGGCAAGATCCTCATCCAGACCAACCAGGACACGGGAGAGCCGGAGGTTAGTTTACCACACGCAGTCCTTCGGGTCACTTCACACGCCTGAGACGTAGCTACGCAATGCTAGCGGTCATGTACGTAGCATGCTGCCGTTGAACCGCTTGCTGTCTCTGAACGTTTCCAGCTTCACTACCTGCGTCTCCCCAAAGACATCGGCGAAGACCACGTGATCCTGATGGACTGCACCGTGTCCACGGGAGCCGCCGCCATGATGGCCGTGCGAGTGCTGCTGGTGGGTGTGTTTGTCCACGAGCAGACCAAGGCCCGTAGCGGTTCCCTGCTCATGTGCGTGTCTTGTTTCGTCATATCCAGGACCATGACGTTCAGGAGGACAAGATCCTGCTGGTGTCCCTGCTGATGGCGGAGATGGGGGTGCACTCGGTGGCCTACGCGTTCCCACAGGTCAAAATCATCACCACAGCTGTGGACAAGAAGGTCAACGACCTGTTCCACATCATACCCGGCATCGGTGAGTAATCCGGGAGCTACTCGTTAGCAGCTAATACATACGATGTTGCTAACGAGAAGACGAGTAGATGCCTGTTTAAAATGAAATGGGTTGCAGCCATTGGGTCAGGTGGTCCAACCGCAGGTGAAGAGGTTGCAACCATGAGGAGGAAGAGGAAGAACCAATGGAAATGCTAGGATTTTTTTTCCAAACTAGAGTAAATGACGAAACGTGACATATATATTTTTTGAGCATGACTTTTTGCATATCAGATGTAGAGAAGCTGCAGTTTGTGTCCTCAGTGGGCGGCGTCCCCGCCGAGTCTCCTCCCCCAGCGGCACATCGGGACTCTCATTGTTTAACTTGGTCTTGACTGACGCCCGTCTACTTTTGGCTCCCGTAGGAAACTTCGGGGATCGATACTTCGGGACCGACGCGCCGCCCGACTGGAGCGACGAGGAGATGGACGAGCCCAGTTACTGATGGAAGCGGCGCCATCGGCCTCAGGGCTCCGCCCCCCTCGGAGGAGGACACCAGGACGCGCTGCGCTCCGAGAAACGAGGAGTCCGCCGGAAACAAAGACACCGCTAACGCAAAGTTCACTATTTAATCTCAAGGAAAGAACAGCCTGGAGAAAGTTTTATGAAGTATGAAATGGTTTTATATGTACAGTATGTTGTTAAGTCCAATTTCACGTTATCGTTTGAAGTGAGGCCATCTGACATTTGACCTCGTGTTGCTCGGAGAAGACGAAGCCGACACGAATGAATGTGAGTCTGAGCGCAGCAGAAGACGTCAAGCTTTAAAGTTTTTTTTGTTTTTTTCTTTTTCTTTTCTTTTTTTCACCACATACACCTTCTTCACAAACTTCACTAAAGTAAAAATCAGAACGTGAACTTGCGTTGCTCAACTTCCATCGCCACGAGCGCTTTCTGAAGGGCCGCTCGATCGGAAAACGTGTGGGTGTATCCGTCTTTGTTTCGCTCTCTGGTTTAGCCTCTTCCTTTTGGTGGATGCTGACCTAACCGGTTCAAACCGGTGCTGAAAACCGTCTCTTCATTATGCAGCTCAAAGTATGCACTTACATTCATGCAGCCTGCGCTTCATTTACATGTATTCTTCACTGTGGACGGACCAGACAGCCAAACGGGTCCTCTGCATTCACTCATAACGTTCATTTGCCTCCTTCTTCATGCATCAGATGGTGTTTATTTTTGAACGTCTACGTGTCAGAAAGTGCCCTTCTGGTTCCTGGTATTCATAAACGGTATCGCTACTGAAACGACTGAGATCTGTCAAAGTTATTTATTATCTACTTTTTTTTTAATCGCATGTTGCCAGTTTGGTCGCACTCGAGTTATCTGAGCTGCTGCGATGAAACATCAGAGCTGTTGAATATTCCTTTAGATATTGTTATGCAGTTTCATAAAATAAGTTAAAAATAAAACGCAACACACACACAGTGTGTGTGTGTATACATACCTACACATGTATAGAGTAAGTTATTTTTTATATGTTGGACGGAGTGTAAAATATCGAACATTTGGAGAACCAAATCCAGTTGTGTTGATGCTGTTTTGTGTTTATCGCTGCTGCTGTATATTGAAATATATATATATACATATATATATATTGTGAAATAAAAGCGCATTCAAGCTTTTAAAAGTCTCACATGGTGTTATTTTATTCAACGGATGTCAAATCTTTACTGGCTGTTATTAAAACGTTAAGCGTTACCTGTGATCGTTGTTCCTTTGTAACAGGAAGACGTCATCAACGTGTTCTTATAAAGTGAACAGGAAGGATACCGTGGTTGTCCTCTTCTCATGAAAAAAAAAAAAAACTTTTTCCATCACTTTCCATAATTACCTCGCTGACAGCTGTCAAGTCAGCCGCGGTAAAGTTTGATCGACCCGCATTCGATGAGGCCGACTGACAATTACAAACTAGCAGCTAATCAGGCCGACGTTGACCCACGAGAGGCGTCTTTCTTTAGAGGGACGGTCAAAAGACGTGCAAGGGCTAAGAATACCACGTACCACAGCGCCTTCATAGAAAATCTAAACCTGTTAAATTGACTTAAAGTCAGACAGCGTTACCTGCTCGTGCATGACAACATTTACACTAAATAGAATTCACATTTTACTGCAGATGCCTTTTTGTTTCATCTTCTTATTGTCAAAATGCACAGAAACTGGTCCTTTGAATGGAGGTGTGAGTGGAAAGTTTACCACCAGCAGTGACAAACAGGAAGGTAGTGTGTGTGCGTGCGCGTGTGTGTGTGTGTGTCTGTCGCAGCAGGAGTGGCCTTGTTTCTTTCCTTCTGTAACTTCTCTGCAGGTCACCCAGCCGTCGTCTCTTCTTGCGTCTCGACTTCGCGGTGATGAAGATCTTTTTCCCCCTCGTCTGCATCGACGGCACCGAGGAGTCTGCCGTGTGGGTAAGAAGTACACGTGTGTGTGTGGGAGGTGTTAACAGCTCCTAAGAGAGAAATGCGACTACAACAAAGAGGAAAGTGTGTATTTATCTGTTTGGTTTGTGTGTCTGTCTGTGGTAGATGAAGAGGTGGAGAGAGACAGACGGCTGATGGATGAATGATCCACACGGTGAAGGATCTCTGGATCACCACATGCTTTTGGATCGGCCTGGTGAAGGTTTCAGCGTCTCCATCCGTGTACTTTATCCGGAGAGGACGGCCCCTCGGAGACGGGATTCACACGATGCCGTGTGAGCGGGTTTACCTTCAGAAAATGAGCTTGGAGGTTAATTTAGTTTAAATGAAACGGGATTATTCATTTTTGTATCTTGTATCTTCCTACAAACAGACACCTAGAGGCAAACCTTTTTTTTAAATGGAGGAAATTAAATTGTATAGCAAACAAAAATCCATTTTGTTACTTTTCTAAAAGGATCAATTTGGTTTCGCGCCCAAATCCCAATCGTCCATTGAAAATATTTGATATTATCGATGCTACATCATTTTAGACAGAAGTAATATTTCTTTAACTCATTCAAACACATTAGGGTTTTTTAAAATGTCACCTTTGTGCATCTGAACATTTGATTGAAAGCGTTTAACGGAGTGTTCTTTGTCTCGTCAGAGGAGGTCCGTCATCCACGAGCAGCCACAAGGTGATTCACCTGCTTTTGAGCGCTTGTTTTTCGAGGACTGTCCGACCTGAGAATTGTGATCTCGGGCTCAATCTCAGGTTCGTCAGCCCACGGAAAGCCGACTCGCCTCAGCAGACGGGAAAAAGTTCATTTGGAAGATGTTTTTTTGGTATTATAAAAATCAAGGTTTATATTGTTCACTCAACAGACAATTATCACAATTGATCTATTTGGACTTGGCCAACTTCAGCAAGAGCAAGATGGATGGAAGATAACTGATTGCACGAAGCAAGATTTTAATAGCAATACTAGGACAAAGATAAGTAGTGATGGTAATACGAGGACAAAGCTAAATAGTGATACGAGCATAAGGATAGGTAGTAATTGCCAAACTGCTTGTTCCTTCTCACTGAGAGCAAAACACTGGACCAGATCAGGTCTCTTTGCTGTCCTGCTCCAGAATGGTGGAACGAGCTCTCTGAAGACATCGGGGCCGCATAGAACCTTCATTGTAGCACCGAAATTGTACTTAATGGCAAGTTGTAAATCGGCTTATTTAATGAAATTGCACTTTCTTGTTTCTTGCTCTTTTGAGTTTGTATCTTTATGTGATGGTAGGACTAGCTTAAAGCTAATCGTGATGGTAATAATAGCTTAAAGCTAAATAGTGATGGTAATACTAGCTTAAAGCTAATCGTGATGGTAATAATAGCTTAAAGCTAAATAGTGATGGTAATACTAGCTTAAAGCTAAATAGTGATGGTAGGACTAGCTTAAAGCTAAATAGTGATGGTAGGACTAGCTTAAAGCTAAATAGTGATGGTAGGACTATCTTAAAAGCTAAATAGTGACAGTAATACTAGCTTAAAGCTAAATCGTGATGGTAATAATAGCTTAAAGCTAAATAGTGATGGTAGGACTAGCTTAAAGCTAAATAGTGATGGTAGGACTAGCTTAAAGCTAAATAGTGATGGTAGGACTAGCTTAAAGCTAAATAGTGATGGTAGGACTAGCTTAAAGCTAAATAGTGACAGTAATACTAGCTTAAAGCTAAATCGTGATGGCAATAATAGCTTAAAGCTAAATAGTGACAGTAATACTAGCTTAAAGCTAAATCGTGATGGTAATAATAGCTTAAAGCTAAATAGTGATGGTAGGACTAGCTTAAAGCTAAATAGTGATGGTAATACTAGCTTAAAGCTAGATAGTAATTGTAATACTAGCATAAAGCTAAATAGTGATATAAATACTATCTTATAGCGGGATAGTAAATATATTACTATCACAAAGATAGATAATAACACTATTTAGTGTTAGGGTTATCAGCTTTAGTTTAAGCTAAATATGCATAATGTAGTACTAGTACTAGCAGTAGTAAAACAGAGGGGTAATGCACAAGGAGTATTTTGGGATGGGTAAATGTTCCTAGTTTAAAACCAGAGAGAAACTTATTTATTTACGGTTATTTTTGCCGGCTTCAGCCGCAAACTAAGGGGTTTGAATACAGAAGGTGACACAAACACACGCGTGGCTTATTCGGCCCTAAGTAGCTGCGGCCTTGTTTTTATCGCACTTCATCAACTGCTGAACGGTTGAATTTCCCCCGACTTTACTGCCTAAGTATAAATGTCCAGCTCCTTTGTAATGACTGAATCAAGGTGAATACTGCACATCAGCACAATGGAGCAACGGAAACACACTCTTATTAACTCAAGTGGCAATAAAAGCCAGTGAATGTTTGTACCCAGTTTGCTGCGATGAGCTGTTCCTCACGGCCAGTAGAGGGAGCGGTGTTCACACCGAACACACGAGTCCACCCATCATTCATCACTTATGATCATCAAGCTCAATGTGGACATATATACATGAAGTATACTCATACTGGTTTACTGTATCGGACAATTTAACACAAAAGGTGCAATGCTGTGTTGTACTCATTTTTATGGGAAACGTTTACTTGGTATTTTGATGTTCATACGCTGTAGCTTTATATTTTATTTGGTTTATTTTTATTTATTATTTTATTAATCACTTAATTGTTGACTATTCTGTGAGCAACAGGAATCATATACGTACACAGAATGAACTGTCATTTAACAACAATATTTAAGATCAATGTAATTCAAATTGACTGAATCATCTTGGATTAAACCGAATCTCAAGATAGAATCTAAAACATATAAAACACATTTAAAAAGTAAAATAATGAATTCATTTAGATTTAGCTTTTAAGTGGCCAAATACAATTAGGTTTTTTACTTTAGTTCTATTTAAAAGGTAATCAAATAATCTGAAGATAAAATGTCGGATGCATCTCAAACTTTGAAAAAACCTTTTTTGGACAAAGACAATTTTTAGATTTTCCATTCATCAAAAGAAATCCAGAGAAAATAACAAAGTGGCATTCAACCCCAGGAAGGAGGAAACCAACCCTGATGTTAACCCTAGAAATATATATGAATATTTACATCTGTTATGTTTACACACATGCAAAATAATACAGATTTGTCACATTAAGACACTAGTGAGATCTAACGCCACTGGAGTTTCTCCAGAATCCAGCATTATTATCTATTCCGATCATCAGACACATTTTAGTCAAAATCTGTTTGTTTTTTAAATGATCATTTTTGACGTTCCGCAATTTCTCTATCCATGAATCGCTACGTGATTCTGTTGAAAGACAATAAATGAAAGTAGAGAACGATCACCTGGTCCCGTAGCTGTTTTAAATTCCCTTCCACTATCACCAACTATCCAACAACGTGTTGTTATTTTTGTTTCCATAGCAACCACTAAATCGCCGTATCTTTACGCTGGTTTTCAGGGTAATTTTGTTACAATCACACATATTGTCGCACGCTTCCTGTTGTCTGTGAAAAAAGAGGAAAATGACCAGAGGAGTGTGCGACCCCCGGTGACCTTTCTTTCACCGGGGTCAAGGGCCAGATTGGGATCCAGCTCTCTGTGGAGGGATTAAAACACTGTCGCCGCGGCAACCAGAATGGCCGGGGTCCCGTGGGCGAACTGACTCTTAGATGATATCACACACAGTATTTTATCTGATGGGTGAGTGGCAACAGGTTTTTTTTTACTCTGTTTGTCTCAAATCATATTTTAAATGTTTAATTCAGCAGTCGAGGTCAGATTACGTCCTGGAAGAAAAAGGAAAGGTGCTTAAGATAAAATACATGAATCTGTATTAATGTCTCAATGACTGGTTCATTTGAGCTTAAATTTTTACGTAAAGGTGAATTTTGCCATTTCTGCATCACTTCATATCATCTTGAATATATAAACCACACATTTAGAAGAGTTACTTATGAATCATTTCATTCAGGAGGAGATTTATTTTTCCCCTCAACAATCTAGCTGCTGGGAAAAAAATAGAAAAATTATAGCAGTAAAGCGGAAAAAATAATAGAAGTAAGACTAGTAATAATAATCACACCCATGGCGAATGTAATTAAATGGTAATGGTAGAAGTAGCGATAGTAGTAATAGAAATGTGATTGATAATGATGATAGCAGCCGCGGGGGGTCGAGCGAGGCCGGGGCAGGTGGCTCGCTCTCCATCCAGGTGTAACCAAGGTCCATGGAAACCCGCCAGGAAACAAAGCGCAGGACACACAAAGAGGCCAAGTGGAGCTTTGTTCATACTCGCTTAAATATCCACAGAAAAGCCAGAGGGCCCACAAATATAGCGTGAAGAATCAAAAAGACAATGAGTGTGGCCCAGAGATATGCAAAAACACCATAAAACACCCTCCATAATGACCAAGAGGGATTGTAATTATCGATTAGCTCATATCTTATATTCATGCGCAACTTATTATTTGTCTTTGTACAATAACTCAAATGAAAGATGTGAATGCTTTATAAAGACCCAATGGTTGAATATCTTGTCAACAGTTTGATTTAGCTCCAAATATCCATTGAATACGACCATTAAGACCTCCTGTGTATAAAGTGTTAAAAAAGAGAATGGGCCTTTTTTGTACAATGTCTAGACAAAGAAATAGTGCTTTGAGCATTTAGCTATTCGGGGGAGTCACATGATCGTGTGAAAGTCATAAATCCATTAATCTGCAGTGGAGGACAGAGAGGAGCTCAGGGACCCTAAAGCAGCATGACTAAGGGCTGGTTTGAGCCCAGCCTGAGCCAGCCTGAGCCAGCCCTCCCCATGCACGTCTTCAGCCTCCTCTCGTATGCGAATTAGGGTAACATATATACACACAACGTATTTTGCATCGATTTTAGACAGGATGTCCCTGATTTTTCTAATTTTATGTGAGTGAATAACCTTTTCTCTTTGTGGGTGTTAGAGGTCACATCCACAGGCTTCGTGTGGTTAAGGAGTTTATGAATACAACAATTCCTAAAACTGTTTCCTAATTCCTAAAAAAACGAAAAATGGACCTGGGTGTTATAACAGCTACTTCTGTTGTTATTGGTTGTCGTGTAACTTCATGATTACTAAGATTAAGGAACGTCAGAGGCAAAATTCCTTCCTTGTTAATGGAAAAATCCAAGAGCTAATTGTGGTGACCAAAGTAAGTAAGTTGGTGTCAAGTTATCGGGAATGATCAGTGTGATGATGTGTGAAAATATATGCTCAAGCCAATATTGCCTCGTGTAAATTCCTTTCATGTGTACAGATTAAAATAGCAAGCCAGCTCCCACTTGTCGTGCTGTGAGTGTAACGATATGAAGAACCCCAACGCGGCATTCAATGGTGCGTTCAGAATCTCGCTCAATGCCGCCAACAAATGGACGTCATGTTTGACAGCCGAAATTTTCACACCTTCAGTGCTGTGTACGCATTTTAGTTTTTAATTCTTTGATTCAAAAGGTCATAACGGCCTTGATGAACAAACAAGGTCTTCTTCTGGTTCCTGAAAGAAGCTTTGAACAGTACATAGAATTCAATTCACTCACAAGATCTGCAGTCCTTAAGTAATCGTTACTTTCACACAGCTATGCGTCTGAGATAAAGGTCTTAATAATAAATAACTTTGCTGCGTGTGTGTGTGTTATAGGTTAAAAGGTTTGGTACTGTGAGCTGAGGTCAGTCGGCTCCAGTCCCTAGGAGAACTCTGCCGCCGCCCCGGCCTTGGAACAGTGTGGGGGTGGGTTCACTTCCCTTTTCCCTGCCTCACTGTTTCCTGTGAGCGCTCTAACCGTTAACCACCCCCCCGTCCCACCCGCCCACCCATGGCCTACAACAACATCACACCACCACTGCACGCCAAGCCCAAGTATACTCTCTTCTCACACCGGCTCTCCCCTTGTTCTCCTTTGTTCCCTCGGCCAATCGACACAAAGCACACCGACCTACAGTAGTCGGCGCAGCGTCCCCCCGCCGCCCTCGGCCTCGACCAGCCGTCTCCTCAACCTGCCCAAGAGAATCACACGAAAATCCACCTTTCCGGGCTCCAAGTAGCGCGCTAGTGTCCGGAAAGCCACAAAACGAACCGATCGGCGTCTTGGGAGGAGCTCCTGCCACCTGTGGGCTTAGCGGGTCGCCTAGTTGGCCTTTATCCAAGCAGACAAGGGTTTAGGGTTCTCCCCTTTTCCCCACTGTTTCTGATGGCAGCTCAAGAAACCGTGCGGCGGGTCAGGGGTCACCTCGGTACAAAGATAAGCTAACACACGTGTGTGCAGGCACGTTTTCACTTGAGTCTTTGTGGATCCACAACTAGTTTTGCACTTGTGATAAAGAATAGAAAGAAGTTCCTTCCGATGGAGCATCAGTTTGATAACAGGTAAGATGACGTTCCATTTCCTCCGTGGAACATAGCTGAGTGTGCTAGCTAGCTTAAGTGAGGCGCGTGTTGGTGAGGCCTGAGATCCTTGTTGTTTTTCCGGTGTGCTGTGACCACCAGAGCTCTGACTCGAGGGAAGGACTCAGAACGAGGACTGTCATGACGGTTCTACACGGCGGTGCTTCTTGTGCGCCGACCACGGACCGCGACGACTATTTTACGCTTCGGCGAGTTTTAATGTGCGCTTTATTAGTTTAGCGCCGCGGTCTCAGTTTAGCTGCCTGTTAGCGGGCTGAAGCCGCGCTGCTTCACAGAAACATGAAGACCCGTTTAAAGACCGTCGGACCTTTCTGCTCTGTTCTCTGGTGACGGCAGGCAGCGTTTCCTCGCTGGATGAGACGCTCCGTTGTTTTAAATCCAAATCCTTTCATGTAATAATTTTTCACATGTCATTCATATCAGCTCACACAAACACTTCAACCACTTGTTCTTGGCCCGGCTCCTTCGTCACATTTTACAACCCACTGTGGCCAAAAAGTCAAAACGTTTGCCGACCTGCTATAGACCTGTCCTATGAGGGACATCTATAGACCTGTCCTAGGAGGGACATCTATAGACCTGTCCTATAGGAAAGACATCTGATAGACAACCAAGTACTGCAAGCTAGACTGTTATGCAGTTATAGACACAACACAGGGGTCCCTGGGCCTGAAAGGGAAGAAAAGGAGTTTAATATGGCTGTTAAATGTGACTAAAACTAGACTAAAACTAAGAAGGATTAAAATGACTAAATGTGACTAAAACTAATATGCATTTTTCCTCTAAAGACTAAGACTAAATCAAAAATAGCTGCCACAGAGTCTTTGTTTGGAGCCACCGGCTCGCTGTGAGACGACACCTGATTGGTTAAGTTGAAGTTCTGCAACGCGGCTGTGACTCCCAGCGGACGCTGGTACCTGGCTTCTGATTCTCGTCTGACACTAATGGTGCGTGTCGTCCCAATAGAGATCACCGGTCTGCTGAACCAGACCCAGATCTGAACAGAAGACGCCTGGTCCGTGGACGTCAGGGGAGACGGTTGTAAAAACACTACCTGAGCAACCTAGCGGGGATGACAGGGGAAAAAATGCAGGTGATTGGACAAAGGAGGAAACAATGAAGGAGAAAACACATCGGGGCAGGAAGTGAATTTGAGCGAGGTGGAACCGGGAATATACAAAATAAGACAGGAATTAAACCCAAACCGGGACAAGTGGGGACACCTGAGGGGGCGTGACTTCTCATTGTGTCCATCCCATTGAAAGACACTCACCATCCCGCCTCTGCTTAGCAACAGCTGAGTCCACGCGAGCATTAAACCGAGCGGTCTGTGTGTCTCTGTGTGTGCATCACATCTTTGTGTGTGTGTGTGTGTGTGTGCGATTGAAGGACGAGCATCAAAAAACAAAAGCACATTAACCGTGTGTATGAATGGCGGCGTCTCACTCTGCCACGAATCACACCCACAGCGTCCTCCTCGTCAGGGCTGCAGAGGGAGGTGGACGGAGATGTTCTGCGTCAGCGCGTGGGTGGGAGTACTCCCGGGGGGGGAGTGTATGCTAGGTAGGGGGATTTGGGGGGGCGGTGGGTGAGGTCCACTCCTCTAAAGGGAGTGCTGTTCCCGTAGGGGAGGGGAGGGGGGTGGGGGACGAGGAGTGGGTTGGAGTGCAACGGAGTGAGTGTGCGCGTGGGGGGGGGGAGTGAGCGTGGGGGCAGCTAGGCCATCTGGACTGCGAGGAGGCTGAAGAAAGGGAGAGAGAGAGAGAGAGTGTTTGCGGGCGAGAGAGAAGGAGGGGGAGGGGGGGGGGGGGGGGCGGAAAGGGGGGAGACTGAGGGTGTGGGAGGTGGAGGACGGAGGCATACGGGAAGAAGCAACGCAGGGAGGAACGCTGCCGGCGATTGTTTTACGCGAAACCTTCCCGCAGAAATACTCGACGTCCGCGCGACTCGCATCGATCTCCGCGAGAGACGCGAGGAGCGCGTGAACGTGCGCCTGAGCCCCCGGACGAGGGAGAGACGTTTCAGAGCCTCCACACTCCGCTGATTCATATTCTCTCAGCGGCACATGAGTAATCCGCCGCTGAAGAACGCTCACCGCGGTGCTGCCGCGTTGTATATTGCGAGCACGATGCCCTTGTGCTGCCGGCCGGAACGTTACCACGTTTCTGTGTCCGTTTCGTTCATGACTGCACAGAGCGCCGTCGCACATGGAACCATTTATGGGCCGCGTGGTTTTATTCGATGGCCGCGGTTTATAACATGCTAATTATCCATATATAATGCGAATGTGCGTCCTGCACGAGACGCCAAAGGCCTCGGCTTGAGGGAGGAGAGGAGCAGGTTCGATTCCCCTCTGCTCCTCCACCTGCTCTCAGTGCGGTGGTGGAGGGAGAAAGACACCGTTACTGTCCGTGGGAGGTCGGCTGGAGCTCGACCCCCCCCCCCTTTGACCCTTTGACCCCCCCTTTTCTCTCTTTGCCACATCAATATCATCTCCAAACCTCCCCCAAGACCGTCCCCCCTACTCAACTCCTCGGATGCCCCCTGGCCGAGGGGGTCAGCAGAGGTCGGGAGCCTATGACTCCCTCCCTCTCTCTCTCTCTCTCTCTCTCCGTCTCACTGCCTCCCCGTCTCCTCTCGTCCTTTTCCTCTCATTATTAGACCCACTTTTCGTCTCTCTCCGTCTCCACTCTTTTCAGTTTCTCGGGCCCCTTCGTCCGGCTCAAGCTGTTCTTGGACGGCGTATCGATTGGGGTTTCTATTCGCCTTCACTCACATGCTCTCTTTATCTGTCTCCCTCTCTCGGCCTCGGTTCCCCGGTGTACCGTAACACTCAAACCTCTCTGATGTGTGTGTTTGTGTCTGTCTCTCTGCTGCTTTTATAAACGTCTCCATTTACTGTAAGCTCCACCAACACACTGCGCTTAATTTCCGTCTCCCCTACAGCGCACACGCACACACACACACACACACACACACACGCACGCACAGATTGATGTTTAAAAAAAATCAGTCGACCTAAGATGTACAACAAAACAGGACTGCAGTCTGACTTGCGGCTCTGATTTAACACATTTGTTAGATCCGTTTTTGTGTGCGTGTGCGTGTGTGTGTGTGTGTGTGTGTGTGTTTGTGTGTATAATTGTGACATTAGCCCACATGTTGGCCGTGAGTCGGATGTGGGGCTTGTTTTCCCAAAGGCCACTGGTGTTAAATCAGCGCTTTTGAAGAAGCTACAAACCTTCGAGTACTTTTGGAGATTTACATACACGTCGAACATACACACACACACGCACACACGCACACTCTCGCAGAGCAAATACAAACACAGCCGAGGGAGAGGAGGAGGAGGAGGAGGAGGAGGAGGAGGAGGAAGAGGAGGAGGGCAGCGACAACAAAAAAAGAAAAAGAAAAATTAAAAAGCAAATTAGAGGAGCTGGTCAGGCGAGGAGGAGAGGCAGAGGAGTTGGGGGGGGCAAACAGAGCCAGTGACCTGAGGAGGGTCTGAGAACTTACCCAGCATGCATCAACAACAAAGAGGCTGCTGAGAGGACAGAAACAGCGGGTGGAAAGTGGGAGAGAGGCGATGTCGAACGTTGACCTGTGGGAGTCTCCTCAGTCATCCGCGCTGATGTCCCTCAGGTTTTAGGAGGATCCTTCGGACAATACAGCTCGTTCAAAATAAGCGTTTTTGTTTGCGTTGAGCACAAAGCAAAGCAGCCTCCAGTTTGCAGCACTGGAGGGGAGCTACGCTCAACGGAACAACCCACATGTCTATTCTAAGGAGAAACAAACACAACTTTTAAACCATAAAAGGACTTGGATATCAACAGTTGGGTTAATAAATATCTCAATGCCACCCAGGCAGAGAACGGCTTCAATGTGTGGTCCTCCGGCCCCCAAATATTCATTCTAATTACCCGTGTAAACCGATTATTGTGAACATTGTGTTTTATCAGAATAAAGGCAACAAAACCCCCGAGGATTCGCTTCATGAAAACGTAGTCATGGTAACACCGAGCGATCCCAACATATCTTTTCTCGCGTCCGCTCTTATCGCTCCACCCCCCCCTCCTCCCCCACTCCTCCCCCCCCACAGGCCTGAACACACCGTGACCCCCCCCCGTGAGGGAGACATGTCCATAAGTCACACAGAGGCAGCTGGGTGTGGCCCGGAGGAAGACGCCCATCGCCGCTCCGTCCCGAGCATGACCGACGTGAGAGATGAATGCCCCCTCCCCCCCTTCCTCCCCCCCTCTGCCCCCCCGCCATCACCTCCCCCCCACACACACACAAAAAAAACACCCTTACTTGGCGCGAAGACAAAGTGGGATAGTTGTGCTTTACAACCCTCCTACAACTGTGACCTCCGCCCCCCCAAACCTCGTCTAACTCCAGGCCTCTCTCTCTCCCTCTCCCTCCCTCCCTCCCTCTCTCTCTCTCTCCCTGTCTCCTTCTCCCTGCCTGTTGCCTCATCTCCTTCTCTTGTTGTGGTTGCGAGTAAGCAGCTTAAAACACCTACAGGGTGTGACATCGGGGCCCCACGCGCCTTCCAGAGAAATGCGCTGGGATCGCGGGCGGGGAGGAGGCAGCGCTGAGCGGGAGAGCGTTTCATCCGTCTATTCTCTCCCTCGCCCTCTCCGCCTGGCATGAGCGGCGCGAGTGTGGCGAAGGCGAAGCCAAGGCCGTCCCCTCGCATTAGCCGGAGCTGAGCCAGACAAGCCGTCGTGCCCCCCCCCCCCCCCCCCCGCGCCTGTCCTCCGCTGCTCATCTCCCCCCCCACCTCATCCCCTACCACGAAAAAAAAAAGTCTCTCTCTCTCATCCTCTCTCCTCCGCTCAAGCTCAGCTCTGCCATGGGCACCGGTCCCCCAATCTCCAAGGTGATTATGACAAAAAAAAGAAAAGAAAAAGAAAAACGAACGACCCCCGAGAGACGGGGCCAGCAGAGATAAGAGGGAACGAGGAGGAGGAGTAGGGGGGGAGAGGAGGAGGGGGAGGAAGAAGGGATTGGAGATGGATGATGTAAGAGGGAATTTTGGCTGCCTGTGTGTTAGGATTTGGGTTGACAGTCTCGGAACCAGCAGAACATATCAGCCGTAACTATCTACATCTCCATCTTCAACATCCTCTCTGCGGAGCGGGAAGACACTTCATGGGAGGTGGTATTTCATTTCATGCTTTATACGTATGTTCTCTATACTCCTACTACTCCTCCTATCACGGGCTCCGTATACAAAAAGGGAGAGTTTGCGATTTCCTGAGTACTTTTACTTTCTAGATAAAGATGATAGATAGATAGATAGATAGATAGATAGATAGATGGATGGATGGATGGATGGATGGATGGATGGATGGATGGATGGATGGATGGATGGATGGATGGATGGATGGATAGATAGATAGATAGATAGATAGATGGATGGGGATGGATGGATGGATGGATGGATGGATGGATAGATAGATATATAGATGAATGGATGGATAGATCGATAGATAGATAGATGGATGGGGATGGATGGATGAATAGATAGATAGATGGATAGATGGATGGATGGATAGATGGATGGATGGATGAATAGATAGATAGATGGATAGATGGATGGATGGATAGATGGGGATGGATGGATGGATAGATAGATGGGGATGGATGGATGGATGGATGGATAGATAGATAGATAGATAGATGAATGGATGGATGGATAGATAGATAGATGGATGGATGGATAGATAGATAGATGGATGGATGGATAGATAGATGGATGGATGGATAGATGAATGGATGGATAGATAGATAGATAGATAGATAGATGGATGGATGGATAGATGAATGGATGGATAGATAGATAGATAGATAGATGGATGGATGATAGATGGATGGATGGATGGATAGATAGATAGATAGATAGATGGATGGATGATAGATGGATGGATGGATGGATGGATAGATAGATAGATAGATAGATGGATGGGGATGGATGGATGGATGGATGGATGGATGGATAGATAGATATATAGATGAATGGATGGATAGATCGATAGATAGATAGATGGATGGGGATGGATGGATGAATAGATAGATAGATGGATAGATGGATGGATGGATAGATGGATGGATGGATGAATAGATAGATAGATGGATAGATGGATGGATGGATAGATGGGGATGGATGGATGGATAGATAGATGGGGATGGATGGATGGATGGATGGATAGATAGATAGATAGATAGATGAATGGATGGATGGATAGATAGATAGATGGATGGATGGATAGATAGATAGATGGATGGATGGATAGATAGATGGATGGATGGATAGATGAATGGATGGATAGATAGATAGATAGATAGATAGATGGATGGATGGATAGATGAATGGATGGATAGATAGATAGATGGATGGATGATAGATGGATGGATGGATGGATAGATAGATAGATAGATAGATAGATGGATGGATGATAGATGGATGGATGGATGGATGGATAGATAGATGGATGGATGATAGATGGATGGATGGAGATGGATGGATAAGTAGGTAGGTGCTGTTTACAGTACATAATCATATAGACCGATGGTGACGAGCTTTAACCCATATGAGGGTCAAAGATGATTTGTTGCGGTGTGGAGAATGGGGTCGTGACCCCACTCGGTCAGCGGGGTCACATCAAACAGCGGCACTGAGTCCAACAAGGTCATTAAAAAGACGGAGAGGCCTGATGTTGAAGGGGGGACGGGGGGGACGGGGGGTACTGTTAACCCTTTTCCCCTGCTGCCTCCATGCTGAAACGAGAGGAAGCGATGGGAGCGGATACGCAGTGGAGGAGAAGAGACGAGAGGTTATAATATTGTAGCGTAGCAACCCAGGTTTCAGTGTGGGTTGAGGCAAGAAATAATATATAATATTGCTGAGAGGTTAGACAGCTTAGAAGAACCTTTCAAGATGGATGTGGAAAGAGAGGTGCACTTTCTGCACCGGAGAGGGGGAGGCGAGGTGGGAGAGGGGAGGGGGGGGGGGGGGTAGGGGTAGGTCAGAGTTGGCAGAAAAAAAGAAAATATAGCCTAATCCTCCCATTTCCATCCACTCCCCCTTCTTCTACACTCTCTCTCTCTCTCTCTTCTTATTCTCTCCCTGCGCTCGGTGCATCATTAAAACAAGCAGAGTAGTGTTCGCCTGCACTGAGACGGTGACCTCCACAATGAGAAGATGTTCTTGCTTCGGGGAAGAGAAGGTCGTTTTGTCTCTCTCTCTCTCTCTCTCTTATTCTCCCACTACTTCCAAATGGAGTAAATGAGATTTGGAGGGGTGGGAGGGGGGTCGGATAGCGGAGGAAGAGATCGAGAGGGTAGACATGCAGAAAGGGAGACGGAGAGACGCATGTGGGAGAGAGGGCAGTTTAACGTAGGAGGGGTACCACATGATAAACAGGGAGAGAGATCTCCATCCCCCCCCCCCCTCCCCCGAAAAAAACAGCGAAGCGTCTGGCGGGTCGGAGCGAGGTTCCCAAACCTCAGGAATCCAGGGCATGAAAAGGAAAAAATGAGTCGGACTATTTCTCATTTGGGAGGAGGATTACTCCCCCCCTCAACCCCCTGAACCGATGGGGGAGGAGGGGGGTGGGCGCACACACGCACACGCAGCGAGGTCAGCCAGGAGTCGTCCTTATCAGGGAACAGCGAGACTTGAGGGAGGACGAGGCGCGCTATCCGCATCCTCGCCGCCACATGCAGCACAATGGACTCAGGGAGGACGGGGGGGTCCTATGGGTGACACGCAGTGGTGTGAACCCCCCCCAGGCCTACCCCTGCATGTCGCCTTCACAATAAAATGCGTGGGCAGCGGGTAGGAACACATTCCTTGTATCCTGTAGATGATTATACACCCTTAAATCCAATAACCTGGATGCAACCGTCCGGCTCATTTCCACTTTCTCTGAGAAATCGGCTCCTTCTTCTTCTTTTTTTATTAACGCCTTTCGTCCTTCCTTCCTTTCCACCTTGCCCCCTCCATCCTCTCCGCCTTCCTTCTCCTAACTCCCCCCCCGTCCCCCTCCGTGGGAGGACTCTTTCTATACAAGCCTTGTCGTTTCCCAATACCGATTTGAGTATCACTGGGCTGCACCTTCACACACGTATTGTTGCCGCGCACCTTGTGCCAAATATGCCTTTGTAAAGCCGTCCCCCGTCCGCGGCCTGCACCTGGTAGAGATAGTGTTCCTTCAGCTGCAGGGCTCCGCTCTCCATACAAGCCGGGCCGGGATGGCACAAGCAGCGCACAGCTGTTCCCCTCCGTAAATTGATAGCGAAGCGAAGTGGATGAGGCCTCTGAAAGCGCCTCGTGCTATATTTGTGACAGGGTCTTTTTTTTCTTCTTTCTAGCGCTTTGATTCGATGTGACGAATCACGACGATCTGCTCCTGGTGGAAGGGGAGAAAAGTTCCTCCTGAACCTCAAACCTTGTGCTCCTGCATTCTCTCCACTGACCAGCAGGGGGCGACTCCTCTGCTCCCATAGACGTCTATGAGAAAGCGACGCCACTTCTCTCCTGATTTATTCCCTCAGTGAACGTTGTAAACGCGAGTTTATGGTCTCAGTCTGTGGTGTCTGTAGTGTGACAAACGTTAAAAAGCAGAATACAGGGAGAGTGATGTCCCTCTGGGACTCTTTGTTAACACACACACACACACACACACACACACACACACACACACACACACACACACACACGTAGAGACACAAAACCAGAGCTGAGTGCCTGAGTGTTGCTCATACTGAATACATACATACTGTATGTACTACTAATACACGTGTAAGTGGCCTAATGATGCCTGAGCGGGCAGAAGGGGGGAGAGAGGTGGGAGGGGAGGGGGGGTGGGGGAGGTTGTAAAGGATGTGGCGTGGTGGTGGGGGGGGGGGGGGGGAGGCCTGGGTCATGTTTGTCGATTGGAAAGCCGCGTTGGCGTGAGGAAGACCAGCTTTGAGTAAAGCAGCTTGAGTGAGAGAGAGAGAGGGGGGAGAGAGGGGGAGAGAGGGGGAGATCTGTGCCTGGGCATTACAGACCTACATCCTTAATCCACATGGCCTGACATCCTCTCTTATCCTGCCCCGGGCAGCCAGCCGCTCATGGAGGCACGGCGCTACTCCCCCCCCTCCCCCCCCCCCCCCCCCCCCCCTCCCCCCTCCACCCCGCTTTGCTGTGTCATTACACGCATCCATTCCCCCACGCACACATGCACACACACATGCACGCGCGCGCACAATAGGTGTTTTGGGTCATCTTCCTCATGACCTTTTCCCACTTCCTCAAACGTACAAACGAGTCCTGGTCACGGCACATATTCTTATTTCCTAAGAACCCCCCCCCCCCCCCCTCACCCCCCACCACCCCCCCCATTCCCAGTTCCTCCTTACTGCAGACAGGCACACATCTACACGCACACAAACACACACACACACTTACATTTACATTACTACTAGAATTCAGTCATCACGTAGATAAAAATAGGCGCGTTTCAGGTTGTAAGCTGTTTGTTTGTACTTTGCACAGAAGTAACAAAGTACATCGACCCGAGTACTAAAGTACATCGGCTGTGCTGTCAGTATACTTGAGTGCTATTTTGAAGTACGTGTGCTTTACTACTTTCACTATTTTCTATTTATTTTCCCATTTAGGAGGAGACGGTTGTTCTTTTTACTATTTATCAAAAAACTGTAGTTGCAGATTACTTTTAAAAAGTTTGACTTGTGAAATACAAAACACTGACTACATGAAAAAGTATTACGAGTATTTTGCAATTAATGGTACAGTGTGCTTTCCTTGCATCTCTGCACAGGGCTGCTCCTTGGTCTGCTTGTCTGCACATCCACATGTCTAATGGAAATGTGTCATTTCTAATATACAAAAGGAATATGAAGTTTACATGCTGACGAATATTGCAGTATTCTGAATAAGAACCGAACATTTGCATCAATGCAGAGTATATCTAACACATATTTGATATACATGTGTGTGCGTTACGGAGTACTTTTCTAAGGAGTAAAGTACTATCTATGGTGTCATACAGCAGGTATGACACCAGGAAGTACCGGCCTTCCCCCCCCCCCCCGTTTCCCCCTAACCTGAGTGCAACAAGCAGAAAGCCCCGGATGTGGCGGAATTACCCCAGAAAGCGCGTCACGTGTCCCCGCGGGGTGTTTCCACACAAACGGAGTCAAACCGCCGATGTCACACTTCTTCTCTCCTCCTGGACTCCACGCGGCCCGCCGGCGAGTTCCTGGTTGTGCCACAAGAGGGGGTAAGATACAGCCCCCCCCTGCCCCCCCCCACTGAGCCCTATGGCAACAGAGACGCACGAGCCTCACATTGGACCCATGACGACCCCGAATATTACAACGACAATAACACGTGTTATTACTAATAATAATGTATTGAATGGCAGG
Organism: Gasterosteus aculeatus; assembly: GCF_964276395.1. Lineage (NCBI taxonomy): Eukaryota > Metazoa > Chordata > Actinopteri > Perciformes > Gasterosteidae > Gasterosteus > Gasterosteus aculeatus. Next base: position 1,961,189 of record NC_135689.1, read on the forward strand.
ATTCGCCCCGGGGGGGCGGGCGGGGGGGGGGGGGGTTGTGATAACTCGCCTTAGATCGAATGGACACGCGCGCACGGTGCGTTCACGTTGTCTCATTTCCTGGCTCTGCCCAGAGAGAGAGAGAGAGAGAGAGAGGGGGGGGGAGAGAGGGGGGAGGAGGAGGAGGAGGAGGAGGAGGAGGAGGCTCCAGATACCAAGACACGGAAAAGCAGGGAGGGCAGCGCGCGAGAGGAAAAGGGGGCTGGTGGAGGAAGAGGAGCGGGGCGCACAGGGGGAATAACACTTAGAGAGCATCCAGAGGAGAGGAAGGACAGCAGAGAGAGAGAGAGAGAGAGCTTTGGACCCCCCCCCCCTCTCTCTCCTCCTCCTCCTCCTCCCTTCCTTTCTTTCTCTCAGGCTGTCACACCGGGTTGGACCTCCGAAGGACCGACAGCGCGTCCGCAGCCCAGAGCCCCCCCATGGGGTAACAGGTATGTCTGACTTCCTCGTATCACTCGCGCCCCCCCCCCCCCCCCCCCCCCGCCGCTCTCCATGCCGTAACGCGGTCCGGGGGGGGGGGGGGGGGTTACTTCGTGCTTTCAGTGCATCATGTCAACAATTAGTTGTTCTCTGCCTCGCGGAGGCTCCGCTGGCAGGTCGGCGGGCGCGCGACGCCCGATGCGATGGTGTGTTACAGTGTGTGTTACAGTGTGTTACAGTGTGTTACAGTGTGTGTTACAGTGTGTGTTACAGTGTGTTACAGTGTGTTACAGTGTGTGTTACAGTGTGTTACAGTGTGTTACAGTCGGGGGGGGGGGGGGGTACGGAAGGGCCTGTCTGTTGCCACTTGTCTTCTCTTTGACTCCATGGGCATCATGTCAGCGTTGATTCTGACAGCTGAGGGGTCCGCCTACCTGTTCGTGACAGCCAGCGGTCTGTTGACACTGCTTGTTTTTGTTGTTTGTTGTTGTTTGTGTTTTTTGGAGGGGGGATGGGGGGGGGGGGGGTGTTGCACGTTGTGCATTTCATACATTACGGAGCCGAATTAAAGCGACAGTTTTTTAGGAGAAAACATCTACTCTCTATTAAGTCCAGACGGGTTTTATTCGAAGTTAAATGAGACCGGAAGCGGATCCACCTGCAGACTGATTCACGTCGTGTGTCCGCGTGTTGGAACAGCTGATCCGAGTTGGACGAAACCAGCGGGGAGATTTGCAAAGTTTTTGTCTCATGTCAACGGCATCAGTGCGCGTGTGCGTGTGCGTGCGTGTGCGTGGGGGGTCGATCGTGCGCAGATATCGCGCCGCACACAGCGGACTGTGAAGCTCCGCGAAGCCGCTTGGAGGGGATTCAAAATGAAAGCGCTCGGAGCTGCCGGGGAGAGACGAGAGGGTTTAACCCCCCCCCCTCCCCTCCCCCTCCCTCCCCCCCTCCCCCGATTAACCTGGGGGGGGGGGATTCTCCAGCTGGAATTTTTTTGCTGCGTCAAGACCCAACATTATGGTCCTGAGGGGGGGGGGGGGGGCTCAGGTATTTAATTGTTCAGTTCATCATCTGATCTGGATTGAGGGTTAAAAAGTGTGTATTGTCTTCAAGTGTGTTTTTTGAAGCGGAGAGCGTCTCTCTCTCTCTCTCTCCCCCCTCTCCCCCATTGTCTCCCTCCTCTGCCCCTCCATTTTCTACCGCGTGTGACAGAGAGAGAGACCTGTGACACAGATCTCATGTATCATCATCATCACCATCATCATCAGTGTCATCGCAGGCAAACTTTAGTGGTAGAAGGTACCGGAGGCCTGAGGGACGGGATCTCCTCCCTGACAGCGGCTAACTGGATCTCTGGGATTAACAGACCGTCTAGTGATTTTTCCAAATTGTCTTAGGCCCTCGCTGGATTTGTCTGCTTGTTTTGTCCTTCCCTCTACTGCTAAGATCTGGCGCTTGATATGATAAACCCCTCCAACGTCTCTTTAATTCAATTACTCGTGTGTGTGTGTGTGTTTGCGTGCACGTCCATCTGTGCACATTTTGTACCTCACCAGCAGCAGACATCTTTCCTTTTTATTTTTTTTTCTTCTTCTTTCTAAATGCCGACAATCCTCAAACTATAAAGGCGTAGCCCCACCTCACCCCACATCCTGGCCTGGACCATCTCCCAGAATGCTTTGTGTACGTGTGTGGGCAGAGCTGTGTCGAAACACAAGAGCGGTGGACGTCGGGTGTGTGCCTACACACGTGTGTGTGTGTGTGTGTGTGTGTGTGTGTGTGTGTGTGCACCGTCTCCATCTGCGTGTTCCACGGGGGGAAAATGTTACACAGACCAAGACAGCAGCTACGAGGAGGCGAGGAGGAGGTGTGTAGGCAAGGAGAAAAAATATTAGCGTCTTGGAGGATTCGGAGGAACTCTCGTGTCGTTCGCCAGCGCCGCTTTTCACTTTTCAGCCGATTAAAGACGAGCGACTCGAGCGGTTTGCATGTGTGACATTTTGTCCCGAGTGCGGGACTCGATGCTTCCTGGGGGGGGTCACGCTCCGGGGTCGGACGGCCCACCTGAGATGTCTCCGCGAGGTGTTCAGAGAGGGGGGGAGGGGAGGGGGGGGCAGAGGTGGCTCCGTTCTCTATGAGCTGTGTGGTATAGGCGGGATTGGATAGGCAAACACCTGAAGATGCAACCCCCCCCCCCGTCCCCCGTCCCCCCCCCCGTCCTCCCCTCCCTCAGAGACAAAATGTGTCTTTGTTAACCGTGAGCTGTAGGTTTGTCTCCTGGCGCGTGCGTTCCCTCTGTAAAGACTCAGCAGCCTTGTATACTGCGTTTATCCCCGTGTCTCCACCCCCCCTCCCCCCCTCCCCCCCGGCCCCCCGCCCCCCTCACACCGGGACTCACTCGTTAATGTGCGCACCTGTTCGGCGAACACACCGAAGTGACGCGTTGACACGGCCTCCCACACGGCCTCAGTTCACCAACAACTCCGTCTTCCCTTCGTCCACGCCGGGAATATCATCATTCGCTAAACAGGTTCTGGTACACATGACCCCCCCCTCCCCTCCCTCCCTCCCTCCCTCCCTCCCTCCCCCCTCCAGCCTAACCAGCTCCATCCCCCATCCCCTAATAACTCCCAAGGCTTTTTAGCTTAACTGCCTCTATAGCTCATTGTGCAGCGCTGAATACAGGTGTTCCTAATCCCTGTGGGGTTACACGGATGCTGTGGGGGATGTGTGTGTGTGTGTGTGTGTGTGTGTGTGTGTGTAACAGCTGTCCTCCCTATCCACCTATCTGACATGCCCCCCCCCCCCACACACACACACACACACAGCAGACATAACAGGTGAGTTTAAGACATGCTCTAAACGACACACACACACTGTCTCCCACCACTTGTCTTTTCACGTAGGTGTTAATATTTCATAGCTGTGCGTGTGTGTGTGTGTGTGTGTGTGTGTGTGTGTGTGTGCGTGTGCGTGTGCGTGCACACCTGCGCGCTGGGTAGGATGTCAATGAACGCAACGAGCTTTCTTGTTCTTTCCTTTTGTTCTTTTGTCCCTGGGTTTTAAAATTGGAAAGTAATTTGCTGCTTTGGCTCCTCGGTTGAAAACATTTTTTTTTTCCAGAATCTACGAGTGAGAATCGGAAAGCAATTTATAATTTGTTTGTTTCTAAAAATAAATGCAGGAGGGGTCTTGTGCAGCGATGGTGGCGAGATGTCAGAATGTTTTCCTGAGGAAGTTGTTGATGTCGTCAGAACACCTTTTTCTTGGATCACACACTCTGAGGGTTTTGTGTGTTTTCTCTTTCGTTTCGGATATTCCAAGTAGATCGACGCCAGCGAACGGCGTTCGTTTCGCGTCGGGTCTATTAAACGCTCATAGCGACGGCGTCCAATTCCCAGTTTTGTCCAAAATCAAAAGGATATTCTGTTTGGTCCCAGAGTGGATTCAGGAAAAGAGGAATGTTCACATTTAAGAACCTGTAACCAAAGAATTATGACCCTTTTTTGAAGAAGATTTTTTCTTTTTCTGATCAATCGATTGGTCGTTTGCTTTGTAAAATGCTCACAAGTGGTAAAAAACTAAACCGGTGTTTCCCAAAACCTGAAACGACGTCCACAAAAGTCACTTTACAAACACAGGAAGCAAGAAAAAACCTTTTCACAAATCCAGAATCTGAACCCAAAACAGGGTTTTACGCCCCATGATTGTTTTTTCATCAGTCTTTGGTCCATAAAACCTTTGACAAAATATCTCATATAATATGTAAGTTTCCCAAAGTCCAGAAAAGTCCCTTTTTTGCCTGTGAAGGAACCTGATAGTCACAGAAACTGATTGATCGATTGACTAACCTGCTGATTGATCAGCCTGATGACCTTTTTTCATTTGACTTCCAGCAGAAAGCGAATAAATAAACACACTTTCTTCCCCAAGTCGTCTCTTCGTCCCGAACCGCCGAGTCTCCGCTGAAGCATCGCAGCGTTTTCACCAAATCCACATCAAACATTAAGAACTCGAAGGTTTGGAGGAGAGCGCGAGGAGCGTCTTTGTTGGAGCCTGAAAGCCGCGTGCGAGCGCGTACGGCCGCAAGTTGTTATTTGCCCGGCGAACGTCTTTCATACACAGCGTGAGCGTTTGATGAGGAATTTGAGCGCCTTTGAGCAAATACGCCTTTAGAAACAGTCGACTGGCCTCGGGGCTGAGGAGAGATTTCCATATCAAAGCTCAGGTGAGCGAGGGGGAGACAAGAGAGGAAGGGGAGAGGAGGGAGAACGGGGAGAAGAAGGTGGGAGGAGGAGGAGGAGGAGGTGATGAAACAGACATCCACTCCAAAAGCGTCCCAGCCTCCGTTATTCATCTCCCTCTTTTCTGTCTGCCGGAGATCGTCTCCATGAAGCAGGAAGTTGGTCCTCACACTTTCCTCCCGGGTCACGCTGGACTCTTGTCCCACAATGCAATGCGGTAACGTCGGGTCTCACCGGCGATTCGGCGTAAGATCCCTGTACACACTTCCTGTTTATTCCCACACGCTGTGAAAGCACGCGTGTGTTCTCCGTGTTCCCAACAACCCTCTCAATGAACAATACAAAAAAAAAAGAGTTATTACCGAAGCATAAAAGCATAATTTAGCCTGAAAATATTTCTCTTCTTTAGCTACAAGTATCAGACCCGACCCCCGTGGAATTGATGGCGCCTCTCTAATTAATGGAAACAGTTTGTCGCTTTCAAACGTGGGAGTGTGTGTGTGTGTGTGTGTGTGTGTGTGAACATCACCCCGCTTTGTGGAGTTTTGTAATCCAGCCGTGGACTCCGGCTAGAGTGCTAAAGTGCTGCTAACAAGGCCTATTTAACATTCTCTCCCCTGCTCAACATACAATTATTCCACTCCGCTGCCATTAACATGTACAGTAGGACCGGGCTTTTAATTGGGCCGATATGACTAATGCCAGATCAACTTGGATTCGCTAATTAGTTTTTTGCTTTAAAAGTGCCATCAGGACATGAAATATTCATTGATGTGAGGTGGAGCGAGGACTGTGGGTGGTATTAGTGGGACGTTAGTGGTGCGGCGGCGTGCCGGGAGAAGAGACTGAACCTACGGCGGCCCGCCGCCGCCGCGTATTCATACTTTGAATGAGGTGTTAGCGGCTTTTTTTTTTTTTGGTCATAATTTAAGACACCCACACGCATTCATCCCTCACACACACACACACACACACACACACACACACCTCCACTCTCAGCCTCACAAGGCCACCTCCTCTTCTTCTTCTTCTTCTTCAGACCCCACTTCCTCCTCCTCCTCCTCCTCCTCCCCCCCCCCCCTTCATTCATTCTGTTGTTTCTCTTTTCTTTCCTCCTCATCCTCATGTCCCTTTTTTTTTTACTCCTCACTTTTTCCGGTTCCCTTATTTCACTGCTCCCTCGCCTCTTTTCTCCTCCTCCTCCTCCTCCTCCTCCTCATTTGCCTGCGTTTCCTCCTCGTCCACGTTCTCCTCCTTTCCTTTTCCTTTTCCCTCCCACTCGTTAATCTCCCACCTCTCCTCCTCCTCCTCCTCCGCTGTAAGTGGGCCAGGTGCCTCCTGTGGCCTCCCCTACTCCATTTCTCATTTTCACCCTTCCTCTACTCCCTTTCTCATTTTTATCCTTCCCCCTGACCCTCGCTCATATTTATAAATCCCCTTCATGGGGCAAAGTCACAGATTTTCATTTAAACAAATGTAAAATGTCACGTAGGAGGCAGCACGGCGGCGCCTGAGCCGCGACCCACTGGTGAGAGTTCATATGTTGCATTACAAACACGTACTTGTACCTAGATGGACATAGACTATAGTATGTGTACGTACGTGTACGTGTACACGCCACCTCGTCCTCATCAAACGGGGACGTTTCACTCTGCTTCTGTTAACAGCACTTTAACAGAACATTTAAAAGTTTCGACCCAAGACGCCGATCGATTATCCAGCAAAGATGGAGGTTTATCCTGGAAGGAAAAGAAGGCCTTTTGTAGTCCAACGCACAAAAAGAACGAAAAGTGTTGTTGGCCATCGCAAGAACCGCGGTACAGGCACACCTTGTCACATGACACGGCGTCACATGACACTCGGTGACGTCGTGCAGAGTCTGACTTATGAAATCTCGATGCTCGTCCACCAACGAAGACACTGCAGTTTCTTTGTTTTCACTCCTGGTGCTCCTGATGCTCCTCTGTGTCGACTCCTCCTACTCCTCCTACTCCTGAAGGTCCTTTCCAGAACCTCCGGGCTGAACTTACCGCTCGCGCTCTCTGAAAGCGATCCGGGAAAAGCTCCTCGGTTCAGTTCCCTTTATGAAGGACAGCGGAGGATCCCGTCCAAAAGGGAACAGAAGTGAGTAGCTTCACATCCCCTTTCAGTGGCGAGGGGCAAACTCCCCCCAACGGCGCCCGTCCCATGTGGCATCCACACGCACAGACACACACCACTCACGCACAGACACACACGACTCATGCACAGACACACACCACTCATGCACAGACACACACCACTCATGCACAGACACACACCACTCACGCACAGACACACACCACTCATGCACAGACACACAGGACTCATGCACAGACACACAGGACTCATGCACAGACACACACCACTCATGCACAGACACACACCTCTCATGCACAGACACACACAACTCATGCACTGACACACACCACTCACGCACAGACACACAGGACTCATGCACAGACACACACCACTCACGCACAGACACACATCGCTCATGCACAGACACACACAACTCATGCAGAGACACACAGGACTCATGCACAGACACACAGGACTCACGCACAGACACACACCACTCATGCACAGACACACAGGACTCATGCACAGACACACACCACGCAAGCACAGACACACACGACTCATGCACAGACACACACGACTCATGCACAGACACACACGACTCACGCACAGACACACACCATTCATGCACAGACACACACCACTCATGCACAGACACACACCACGCAAGCACAGACACACACGACTCATGCACAGACACACACCACCCATGCACAGACACACAGGACTCATGCACAGACACACAGGACTCATGCACAGACACACACCACTCATGCACAGACACACAGGACTCATGCACAGACACACACGACTCATGCACAGACACACACCACTCATGCACAGACACACAGGACTCATGCACAGACACACACGACTCATGCACAGACACACACCACTCACGCACAGACACACACCACTCATGCACAGACACACACGACTCATGCACAGACACACACCACTCATGCACGGACACACACCACTCATGCACAGACACACACCACTCATGCACAGACACACACGACTCATGCACAGACACACACCACTCATGCACGGACACACACCACTCATGCACGGACACACACAACGCATGCACAGACACACACCACTCATGCACAGACACACACCACTCATGCACAGACACACACCACTCATGCACAGACACACAGGACTCATGCACAGACACACACCACTCATGCACAGACACACACGACTCATGCACAGACACACACCACTCATGCACAGACACACACCACTCATGCACAGACACACACCACTCATGCACGGACACACACAACGCATGCACAGACACACACCACTCATGCACAGACACACACGACTTATGCACAGACACACGCCACTCATACACGGACACACACAACTCATGTACGGACACACACCACTCATGCACGGACACACACAACTCAAGTACGGACACACACGACTCATGCAGAGACACACACGACTCACACACGGACACACACCACTCATGCACATACACACACGACTCACGCACAGACACACACCACTCATGCACAGACACACACCACTCATGTACGGACACACACCACTCCTGCACAGACACACACCACTCCTGCACAGACACACACCACTCATGCACAGACACACAGGACTCATGCACAGACACACACCACTCATGCACGGACACACACAACGCATGCACAGACACACACCACTCATGCACAGACACACACCACTCATGCACAGACACACACCACTCATGCACAGACACACAGGACTCATGCACAGACACACACCACTCATGCACAGACACACACGACTCATGCACAGACACACACCACTCATGCACAGACACACACCACTCATGCACAGACACACACCACTCATGCACGGACACACACAACGCATGCACAGACACACACCACTCATGCACAGACACACACGACTTATGCACAGACACACGCCACTCATACACGGACACACACAACTCATGTACGGACACACACCACTCATGCACGGACACACACAACTCAAGTACGGACACACACGACTCATGCAGAGACACACACGACTCACACACGGACACACACCACTCATGCACATACACACACGACTCACGCACAGACACACACCACTCATGCACAGACACACACCACTCATGTACGGACACACACCACTCCTGCACAGACACACACCACTCCTGCACAGACACACACCACTCATGCACAGACACACAGGACTCATGCACAGACACACACCACTCATGCACAGACACACAGGACTCATGCACAGACACACACCACGCACGCACAGACACACACCACTCATGCACAGACACACAGGACTCATGCACAGACACACACCACGCATGCACAGACACACACCACGCATGCACAGACACACACCACTCATGCACGGACACACACCACTCATGCACAGACACACACGACTCATGCACAGACACACACCACTCATGCACGGACACACACCACTCATGCACAGACACACACCACTCATGCACAGACACACACGACTCACGCACAGACACACACCACTCATGCACAGACACACACCACTCATGCACAGACACACAGGACTCATGCACAGACACACACCACGCATGCACAGACACACACCACGCACGCACGGACACACACCACTCATGCACAGACACACACCACTCATGCACAGACACACACCACTCATGCACAGACACACACCACTCATGTACGGACACACACCACTCCTGCACAGACACACACCACTCCTGCACAGACACACACCACGCATGCACAGACACACAGAACTCATGCACAGACACACACCACTCATGCACAGACACACACCACTCATGCACAGACACACACCACTCATGCACAGACACACACGACTTATGCACAGACACACACCACTCATACACGGACACACACCACTCATGCACAGACACACACGACTCATGCACGGACACACACCACTCATGCACGGACACACACAACTCAAGTACGGACACACACGACTCATGCAGAGACACACACGACTCACGCACGGACACACACCACTCATGCACATACACACACGACTCACGCACGGACACACACCACTCATGCACAGACACACACCACTCATGCACAGACACACACCACTCATGCACAGACACACACCACTCACACACGCCGATGTTGTTGTTGCGTTTTGGTTCTCGTCTTTGCTGTTGGAGTACGAGGCCCCTCCCCTCTCGCCGCTTCCTCTTTTCACCTCACTATCATTGTCTCCGCCTTTGTCTCCCCTTGGCTCTCTCTCTCACCCCCCCCCCCCCCCGCTGTGTTTTTTATCTCACCCCCCAACCTGCGGGTTGTTTTGGTGTGTGCGCTGGTGGGGGGCTGATTGTAGGTGGTGTGGACGGACACATGATACACGTCTCACACACATGAGGGAATGTGCGACTTCATCAGAAAGAAGAGGTTTCCGAGGTGAGCGAGTTTGCACAGAGCGTCCATTGTCTCCCGCTGTGTCTCGTGCTGTTTGTCCGCGGCGCTTCTTCTCCGCCAGAATCTGAAGTTCTTTCCGTTTGAAGACGCAAAAGCCCCAAAAAGCCCCAAAAAGCCCCCGCGAGCCATGAGATCTGTTCATGTGAGCCAACAGGTGTCAGTCAAACGTCACAGCGCATCGGAGCGAACGCGCTCCGGGAGAAGGGACGCGCGGAGGGGGAGGTTGACAGGCGTGGACACGAGCGGACAGGTGAGGCATTTTGTCCGGTCGCTCCTCGTCAATCACGCGGGCGCGGCGGCGGGTCCTCGGGCCCTCCGGCTACCAAGCGAGTCGCTTGTTTCAAACGAAAAAAACTTCCCTCAAACCCAAACTATCATTATTCTAAACGTGTTTTACAGTCCGGCTTTGAACAGCAGAGACCCCGGCGACAAAGAACGTCAGTGACTCTGAATCAGAAAGAAGTGTCTCCGTGTGTCCTCCCGTGTCCTCCCTCAGTCCACGAGAAGAGAAGCCCGCGAGGTTCTGCAGGCCTTCAATCTCCAGCCACACTGACGCCCATTTCTTCTTCTTGTTGATGCCTCAACACTTCTTTTCCTACATGGCTTTGTTTGCCCCCCTCCGCCTCCCCGCACCCATCTTCTCCTTCTTGCACCCCCCCCCCCCCTCTCTTTCTTACCCTTCACTGTCTCTTTCCTGACTCCAAAAGCACGTCTCTCTCTATATTTAGATGCTCCTCTCCTCTCCCCCTTCATTCCTCTCCCTTTATCTCACCTCCTCTTTCTGCTTTCTGTTGAAGGACAGATTCGCCGCTCCGAGTTTCATCCGCCGTGTATTTTAGCTGCTTTTTTTTTTTTTTTGATCAGCTTGATGAGTGACAACGCAGCCGTCGGCTATTATACACAAATGTGTTCTTTCCACGAGCACTTCTCTATCTATATGTAAATCGCTCGCACGCCGGTTCGCCGCTAAGTTGTGAGTGGGGCAAAGTTAACACGGGTAAATTATGTGTTTTTCCTCGTTTGTGCGCGCTCTGGAGTGTTTGTCAATTTGATTAGCTGGGAGTGAAGTCTCATTTAATATTTGCTCGGCGGGGGGGGGTTGTGTGTGTGTGTGTGTGTGCGCGCTTGTGTTGTCCTTGCGCGTACACACTTGAGCCGCGGCCCTTTTGCTCCCCTCCTCGCAAGGAGCTCGCTGTAAGCCGCGGCCGCCGCGCGCGGCGGATTCCAGAGAGATGCCTCTGTTTGCCGTCTGACAGGGGCGACGCACGCACGCACAGACGCACGCACAGACGCACTCTCCGGACACCCGCCTCGGCACCAGATAGCGACTGGCCACCGGCGGCGGTGAGTCACCCACCGTCGAGAAACCACACGTTTGAACAAACAACGATTAGCTGTTTTTGCAGGCGTCTCAGACGCCGATTCCTGCAGATTCATCGCGTGACTTTATGGTTTCTTCGTCATGGCAACCCCTTTGTGCCGCCCCCCCCCCCCCCCCCTCTCGCGCTGTTCACTCTCGGGGTGTGTGGTCGGAGGTCGTGACAGGCGTGACGCGTTGCTCTATTCTTTACATCGCATCCGCATCCGGCGGTTTAACCACAGACTGCATTTAGGAAGCGGGAGCAGACGTTGCGACGTCAGCCGTCCCCTTGCGGCCCCGCGGAGCTTTACTGTGATTGACGGGTGTCCAACAGAGACGTGTGCCGCGTCCTTACGTCCCCGCAGGTGCTTCTGTTCGCTGTTTGCACGAAAACAACAACACGCCGACGGCAGAAAGGGGTGGACACTACTGCGACGACTACGTCCACGTCTTAAAGACGGTCGGCGGCTATAACAATGAAAAGTAAGAGGCCGAAGGAATGTGGACGTCGCCGTCTACATGCAGGCCGCCTGCGCAGCTCAGATCCGACGCGGCTCCATCTTCGGCCCACTTTGACACGTGGAAGCTTCCGGACTGCTTTCAGAAAGGCCCGTTCCTGTCCCAACATGTGTATTTGCCTCTTCTTCTCTTTACTCCACCGGCCCTCACACTCGAGCCCTCAATCCGACACCTCCGAGATGAAGTGGAACACCGGCTGCGAGCCTGCGCAGCCGAGTTCCAACATTTAGCTGGGAAACCTCTCCCAGAAAGCTGGAGGCCGACGCGGCGGCGATTTCAGAGATGTGGATTAATTAGGAACGGGTGTAATGTGCTCGTGTGAAACTGAAGTCAGTCGGCAAATCGCAGTCCCGTTTCACGGCTGACAAAGCGGAGCGCGGTTCTGCTTTAACGCTTCGCTTCCCGAACAGAACTCTTATTTCCTTTGCGGTCTCTGCAGCGCGTCCGATTGCTTGTTTTCATTGCCTCGCAGTTCTCTGCGTGTCTGTGTGAGATGCATTTTTAATTTGGCAGCGTGAGGTCGCAGTGACATTTGACCACCAACATTCTAAACGGCCCTTTCTTCGCCGCGAGTGGACCTTTGTGCTGAATTAAAAAACAAATTGGCTCGAGGTGTTTCCGGTGTATCGCGTTGACGAGAACCGGCGTCCTCCCGACCCCACAGATGAAAGCGCAGAAACGTAACAAAAAGAAAGAAATGACAGAACAATAAAGGAACGCACTCATGCGCTCATCTTGCTATTAGACAATGTCACACCTTAGAAACGCCACCTCACCATGAATTCCCCCCGTGACATCAGCAGATGAGCCCCCTGGAGATTCACAGCAATCTCCCCCCACCTGCACAACCAGATACAGACACTTCCTGTAGGTGACATCACCCGCTGACCCTCTGCTGTCTGACAACTCTAATTTACAGGAAAGTACAGTTATGCGATTTCTTTGAAACTGGTTTGGTTCCCGAGGTGATTAATGAGGGTGTGAAGATGAAGAAGTGAAAACGTGACTAAATGGACCGATGAGCGCACACACACTCACCACTTTTGGGCTCGTGCGGTACTTGTGATCGCACCCCAGCCGTCTCATCACCAAACTCCCGTCCGGAGTGGATGAGCCGGAGGTAGGTCTTGACATTTGAGTGACACCTCCCGTAACTCACAGCCTCCCCAGCGCTCCGCCCCTGTTTGCGTAGGTGGCCCATCCCGGCCTTCAAACGGCAACGCATGGCAAACAAAAGCCTCTCTGTCTGGCTCGCTGTTCCTTCGCCCCCTCCCCTCCCCTCCCCTCCCCTTCTCTCCCTCTCCTCCCATCCTTTCGCCCTCTTGTTCCACTCCTTTATTTCCGGCTCTCCCTCCCGCCTGTGCATCGCCTCTTCCTGCTCCCCTCGGCGCTCCCCCCTCTCTTCATGGTGGGTTCTCCGACGGTGGTAATGAGATGTTTCGTTATTTGCATTTCACAGCTTTTAATAGAGAGAATTTAGGCTAAGCCCCGGGTCGTCAGTCAGGGAGTTACCAGGGGAGACATGGCAGGCCGAGGGGCCTAGAGAGACAGGTAGCCCAGAAACCTCACGGAAAGGAAGGAAAGTGAAGGAGGAAGACACGGGGAAAGACAAACGGAGACACAGGTGGATGTAATGATACCAAATGTCAAATAAAAAATAAATAAAACGCACATTACTCACATGGCAGTTTATATGGCATCTTGTTTTCTCCCCTTATTAGGGCCCGATCAGGGCTAAAGACTAAAGACCACCGATTAGGGCACAAGGTCTTGTTTTCTCCACTAAAGACCACCGATCAGGGCACAGGTCTTGTTTTCTCCACTAAAGACCACCGATTAGGGCACAGGTCTTGTTTTCTCCACTAAAGACCACCGATTAGGGCACAGGGTCTTGTTTTCGCCACTAAAGACCACCGATTAGGGCACAGGGTCTTGTTTTCTCCACTAAAGACCACCGATCAGGGCACAGGTCTTGTTTTCTCCACTAAAGACCACCGATTAGGGCACAGGTCTTGTTTTCTCCACTAAAGACCACCGATTAGGGCACAGGTCTTGTTTTCGCCACTAAAGACCACCGACCACTAAAGCCCACCGATTAGGGCACAGGTCTTGTTTTCTCCACTAAAGACCACAGATTAGGGCACAGGTCTTGTTTTCTCGACTAAAGACCACCGATCAGGGCACAGGTCTTGTTTTCGCCACTAAAGACCACCGATTAGGCCACAAGTCTTGTTTTCTCCACTAAAGACCACCGATTAGGGCACAGGTCTTGTTTTCTCCACTTAAGACAACTGATTAGGGCACAGGTCTTGTTTTCTCCACTAAAGACCACCGATTAGGGCACAGGTCTTGTTTTCTCCACTAAAGACCACCGATCAGGGCACAGGTCTTGTTTTCTCCACTAAAGACCACCGATCAGGGCACAGGGTCTTGTTTTCTCTACTTAAGACAACTGATCATGGCACAGGTCTTGTTTTCTCCACTAAAGACCACCGATTAGGGCACAAGTCTTGTTTTCTCCACTAAAGACCACCGATTAGGGCACAGGTCTTGTTTTCTCCACTTAAGACAACCGATTAGGGCACAGTATCTTGTTTTCTCCAATAAAGACCACCGATCAGGGCACAGGGTCTTGTTTTCTCAAGGCTTGGAAGGGTACCCCGCAAGGCACTTCATCAGGTTTCCACCAAATGTCTTGGCTGGAGATATCCAAGAGATGAGTTGTCATGATTGACCCCTGGACAGGTACCTAAACTTATCATGTGTTTGCTGCTGTTAAGGCCTCCCAGAAGGCGATTGATCACCGGCATCGTCTTAGATTGTCACTCAGGGATGATCCTCGTCCATCCTCGCTATGCCTGGATTTCCATTAGATCACCATAGGCTCAACACCTGTGCGGTCGAAGGTGAGAGGACCAGGTGTCAGGAGGCTCGGAGCTGAAGAATTCCACAAATTAAGTGTCATAAGCCGGACGGGAGGCTTACACCGGACGACCTTTTAGCCAGTACGCTGGACGCCAACACGTGCAGAAAGCAGGATGAGCGGCGTGCGGGTTCTTCAGGTGTACCCTGTGGACGCAGAGGGCCCAGGTGTTGTTTTTGGGGCGGTGCGTGGAGGGTGAAAGGGTGAAGCAAGGGATGACGGGAGTAGTACTAAGTCTCCCTAAGCCTTCAGCATCCTCTTTGGTCCCACTCCACATGACGTGGCCATACTTGTCTGAGTCAATCTCTTCCTCCACCTTCACAACTTGGATGCCGTCCAAGGAGACGGAGAGTGGACGGAGAAAGGGACAGCGGCGAGGTGGCGGCGCGAAGACGTGGCGTGATCAGAGCTGCTGGGCGAGAGGGAGAAGATGAAGGTGGACAGATGGACACGCTGAAGACAGGAACACGTGCGGCGAGGCACGTAGAAGAGGGACAGACAAACATGAGCTCATTTTTGAAATAAAATAAAGAGCGAGACATTCACAGGTAACAGCTTTGACGCGTTGCTTTTTCTAATTGCATGCCTGCCTCTGCCTAGCGGCGTGTGCACGTGTGCATAAGTGTGTGTGCTGGTGTTATTTTTGTCCGTGACCGCCTTGTTGATGGGCTGCCACCCCGGCTTGTCCCGGAAGGGCTGCCAGCTCCGTCGGATTGGGGATTAACCCCGGGATAATGGCCTTGATGCCCAGTTGAGTGGAAGCAAAGCTGTTTAAAAAATATTGGCTGCCTGAGTCACTCTCCCTTCCTGTCCCCCCCCCCCCCCCCCCTTTTTTTCAGCCTTTATCTTAGTAGCTTTGCCATCTCTGCCTTTTCTGTTCCCTTTCTTTTTTAATCTGTTATCCAATTTTTGGAGTCGTCCTCTGGCGTTTTCTCCCTTTTTCCCCCCCATTGTTTTTCTGGCATGTTTGCTTTTCATGCCAGTCACATTCATCACACATTCGAGATTATACAAAATAAAAGCAGCAAACTTTTTAAGCCCACTGCAACTTTCTTCATTTCTTTAAGTAGAACTAATAGATCTCATTCTGGCAAATACACTAATGGCTGCGCTCTGTCATGTTGTTGAAGAAAAGTGCCTCCACGTCCAGCGGAATATCATCTGAATTCAACTTATGCTTGCCGTCATTTTCCCCCACGTATTTCTCTCTAATTATGTGGGAAAATGCCTCAGAGATATTAGCATAAAACCAGGGAGATTCTCTTATTCTCTTTCTCGAGGCTCGCATCGTTTATTTTACTATGGCTCAAGCTTTAAATAATACATGATTCATTTAGTGTTTGGCTTTTCCACACCAGCTGCCTGCTGCGATACGGCAGCGTTACGTTGCTTTTTTACTTAAGCTGATGCAACGTTGTAGCTGAGGCCGAGGTGGTTGACAATATAAATGGCAACTCTTGGTCACCAAATCCTGACTTTACACCCCCCCTTCCTCCCTCTTCACATTCGTTCACTTCTTCAATCTCCGGACAGTTTGCACTGAATCCGTTGTGCTGATTTTAAACAACGACGCCAAGATAGTGAAAGTCAAGATGTGAAAAGAAGGGAATTCGGTGCCAGTAGACGATCCTTTTAAAGTGGAGGTGATACTAAGCGATAACGCGTCGGGATGTATGAAGATTGGAGATGGAGTCAGCTGACAAACTCTCCTGATATGTATCATTTG
The DNA here is from genome assembly GCF_964276395.1 of Gasterosteus aculeatus. NCBI lineage: Eukaryota > Metazoa > Chordata > Actinopteri > Perciformes > Gasterosteidae > Gasterosteus > Gasterosteus aculeatus. The sequence continues at coordinate 1,977,990 of NC_135689.1, forward strand.
ATTTGAACGGAATAGAACTTTTAGAACGTTTAGAGACGAAGACACGGAGGACTCGTTCAGAGGACGGCGGCGCGGTGGAGACCTTCCAATGACAAAGAGGCCCCGCCCTAAAGCGTACCTGGCTTTATAGTCGATTTAACTCCAGTAAATGCCAGTGCAGAAATGCAAAATAAAAACAATTACGTTTGGTATTTCCTGCGTTAGCAGAAACCAGTTTACACATCAAGCGTCTCTTTTTAAATGTCAGTTTCCCCCCCTTTATTTATTGATGGGATTTATTTAATTATTTCAATCCAGCACGAGGGTCCCTGCGAACCGCCCGTCCAACCAAAGTCCCTTTTATCAAATAATGAGCAGAACTGTTAAATTCGTCGAGCAGAAGGCCACAATTTGAATGTAGAGTGATTAACTTGGGTGGCAATTTTGCGAGCAGCGCGCCGGCCACTCGATTATAATTCGCTCTGACAGCCAACTGCAATCCCTTAGTTTAAAATAAATACAACTGAATGCGTGTGAAAGCGGTTGCTAAAAACCCACCCAAGGAACCTGGTGCCCTCCCTCCCTCTCCCCTCCCTCCCCCACTGGCGGAGAAGTGGCTTCGAGGGACAAGCCGCCTTACCGGAGGACACAAGGAGGAGGACGCCCGTCCGCTCACTCCATCACACGTCCCGCCTCCTCAGTCTCTGCTCTCTGATGTGATCGGCTCCGCTAAGCGTGTGAACGTGTGCGTTTTAGGGGGTCCTGCGTGTGCGTTGAGGGGCTGTGTGTGTGTTTGTGGGTGAGCGAGGGGGGGGTTAAGGAGGGCCGTCACTTCTGATAAGGCCTCAGAAGGGTGACGGGGGACTGGGAGCCCTGGCGGCACGCCGGACTGAGACAAATAAGACCACAAGTAAGCGCTCACACACCGTCAGTCCTGATGAGTTTTTCCTGCTCTCTTTATTTCATGGTGGATTTTCATAGAGGGATGAAAAGCGTCTTTCTGCGCTGGGTGAGGCCCTGAAAGCAGCTTTAGCTCTGCAGCCTTGGTGAGGCTGCTGCAGATACGCTTCAGATGAGACAAAGACAACGCTCTCTTTCTACCTTTGTGTTGGACAAGTTCATTTTTTATCTTTCTTTCCCATCTTTTGTCATGTGTATGTGTGGAGAGAAAAAAGAGCTTGTGTTGCATCAAGGCCGTAGTCACGTGATGTAGTTGTGGTCCTGGAGGTGGTCTAAGCTCTCTGGAGAAATGGATCAGAATCAGAAAGTATTTACAAAAGACTTACAAAAAAATGTGTACATACATGTACACACACACACACGCCTAAATACGCATATCAGTGTTTCAGGCAGTAAAAACACACACTTTCTTCCCTTTTTTAAATTTGAACTTTATATATTTACCTGTATTCATTCTGATATATATATATATATTATATATGAAGCGGTTGCTAAGGAATCGAGCATAAAAAAATAGCGTGTTTGCTTTAATTCATCGTGGTTCTCGTGGTGAAAATGTTATTTTTCATGTTTACGTTTAAAAAAGGAATGTGATGAACCCTTTGGTGGATTTCTCTCAATAGATGACTTTGAAAGCACTACGGGAGTGTTTTTTTGTGGGCGTGTACGTAGCTGAGACCGGGTCCCGCCGGATGGGGGTCTCTGACTGGAGGGAATGGGACTTAAACAAGCCAATTAGCCAAGCAGAGAGTTCGGAGGTCAAGGGTCATCCCATTAAAGTTTCTCTTTGTGCCTCACTACTAACTCAGTATGTCCTCTTAGTCTGTCGAAGCCATAAATCTGATTAGAGCCCCCCGACACCCCCCCCCCCCTCTCTCTGCTGTCGTTTCACCCTCCACTGATCATTGTTTTTGTTAAATTTGAGGCACCATTTAACACGTCTTTGGTTTGGAATCGCGCCACACACACACACACACACACACACACACACACACACACACACACACACACACACAAGCAAACAAACGCGCTTCGGCGAAGAAATCCCAGTGCTCCCCTTTGTAACCACTGAGCAGCTTCTTTATCGTTGGACACACAGAACGAGAAACCGCACTAACGAACTTTAATCCCAGTTGCTGAGACTTACTCTCACGTACGCTACTCTGATGCCATCGCACTAGTTTGCGTTCAGGTCTTGAGGAACGTTGCACTGTCGCCGGAAAAAGATTCCGAGTGAAGTGAGCACCGCCCAGTTAGACTCCACCTTCGTATCGAGGCGCATATCTTGATTTTAGTTGTTTTCTTCTCCTTGAATTTGAGCAAATGGAGCCTTTAAGTTCCCGGTCATTAGCACGTTGCTGTTGCCCGCCGATCGTCGGGCCCGTGGCGGACGGGGACGGAGGTGGGAGCCGACGGAGGAGGAAGCGGGGCGCCTTGAAGGACCCTCGCCCTCGTTCAAAAAGGCGTGGGGCCAATGGCGGCCTCATTCCAGCTGCAGCTGGCTTCCTTTCACTGCTTCCTCTGAGCTACTGTATTATTTTTCTACAAATGAGCCCCGCTGACCGCGGTGGACCCCCCCCCCCAATTCCCCCGACCCCCCGACCCACCGACCCCCCCGTGTTTCACCCTCCGACACTGGCTGGAAAATATAGAAAACCAGGAAGAGAAAAACCGGTATTGAGGTATTTCTCAGGGAATAAATGACCTCCTCTGTGCTACGGATGTTCTGAGAAGGAGACTATAGAACGTGTAAGTCGATGTTCCAGTGGCCCTGAGAGAAGAATGGCGGGGGGTTCGGGGGTTGCGGGGGGTCGGGAGTTGCGGCAGGGGGGGCTGAAAGTGAAAGGTAAATACTCTCAATGCCTCCATCAGGGCAACGCGGAGAGGAACCTCGAGGTCGGGCCGCCCAATAGAAGTGAGTGAGCCGGAGGATAAAGGCGCTTCCGTCAAAAGGTGCCTTTTGAGGCCCCCCGAGGAACGCCGTTATCCTGCATCTTCATCCGTTCCTCTTCCTCACAGTTCTGCTCTCCGCCCCGGGCTGAAGACAAACGCCGGTCGAAGCGGCGAGCGAGTGAGCTCCGTCCATAGGTGGTGTGTTTGTCCCGGGCGGACGTGGGAGACGGCCGATGGATTTATCTGATCTCACAAGCCATCAGGTTGAGCGGAGCTCGGCTAAACACGACCTGAAGTGTGCCGGCACCCCCCCCCCCCCCCGAGCAAACGCCGCTGTCACCTCGGCCCACCCGGCCTGTCAGCTCTCGCGACGGCCCACGAGAGCCGACAGCTGTGGCGTCCCCAAAACAAATCACCGCCGCGTCCGGTGACACTCCGCGTCCCCGCGATTTAGCCCCCCCCCCCCGCCAAGACGAGAGCGGGAGCGGCGGCCGCTAATGCTCCGGCTAATGCGCTGCCCGCGCGCGCGTGTGTGCGGTTTGCTAACGCGGTTTATCCTCGTTTCTCTGAACGGGTCGACTTAGAGCGATGCTCATGTCTCCCTTTGTCTCCTTGTGATCGCCTCGATGGCCTTCGCCTGTGTGAGCTCGCTACCTGCACACAATGAGGGGGGGGGGGGGACACAGGTGATAATAAAAGCCTGAGGAATATGAGAATAATGATTATAGAGGTGTGATGATAGATCTGAGGTCTCGAGTTTGGCATTTCGTATCTTTATACCCGTCACCATCGGACCGTTGCCGTTTTGATATTGGGCCTTCGCCGTCTTTCTTTCTGGCCGCTGTCTTCTCGTCTTTCGGGTCGTCTCCTTCTTCGTTTACTGCAATCTGTAAGTGACACGAGCGGGTGGAGATCAGATTCTGTGTGATCAATTTTTAAAAAATTAACGACGACACAAAAGAGGCCTAAAGATGCCAGAATCAGATCAACTCCCAGACGGGACAAAGGCCTCAGTGGCCACCTGTCAATCACCGGTCGAGTGAGAGGTTTCTGTCTGTCCGGAGGAGTCGCGCCCCCCCCCCCCCGATGGACGCTGCAGGCTTAAGTCACTTCGGCCGTGGCTTCACTGACGGCCGCGCATTTTCACAAATTGGATTCTTTTCTCTTCTGTAGTTTTCAGGAACAAAAAAAAAACCACATTCGCAACCCAGACGGAAAAACCGCACCAGATCAAAAAAACGCAGAGGTGAAGGTTCAAAAGTGACTCTGCCGTCTTAACTAGACAATTGATTGGATACTCGGTCGCCGAGAGAGATGAAGAAAAGAAAAACAAGGAAGTGCGCCTGTGTTTATTGATACATTTTTAATGGTAAAGTGGTTTGTGCTAAATGAGGTGTTTTTCTCCCTCTCAACCGCTTTGTGAAAGTGTCACGCTTTTTAACTGACATTTTTAATGAGCACACACACTCTCTGTCACACACACACACACACACAAATGAACCTGTCAGACACGGTTTAAACACAAGAGATTTTTGACTATTTGTTACTGGGCTGTTTTTAGACATCAAACTACAGCGGCTGAGATGTGGTTTCTATTGATGTCATTGTTTTTATGCCTCATTCATCACTGAGATACACCGGCTCGTCTTTAAAGGAGTGGCGCGGCTAAATTTGCTCCCCCCCCCCCCAAAAGAACCCTCTGTTTTAAGCTACATCCATTACTTACAGGGTGTGGACTTGGGAGAGAAAAGCCCGGATATGTTTTCTTTAAAACGGGTTTAGATCTCATTTCTCCTTCAGTCTGGATCCAACACTTTGACTCTAAGCGCCGTCTTTCGTCTCTCCCTGCAGACGTTTTGGAGGAGAGGCCATTGCTCAGCTACACAGATGAACAACAGGAAGGAGGACATGGAGATCTCCTCTCACTACCGCCAGCTCCTCCGAGAGCTCAACGAGCAGCGGCAGCACGGCATCCTCTGCGACGCCTGCGTCATCGTGGACGGAAAGATCTTCAAGGCCCATAAGAACGTCCTCCTGGGCTCCTCGCGCTACTTCAAGACCCTTTACTGTCAGGTGAGGGACTGCTACAGGGGGCGGGGGAGTCAGATCTTAGTTGTGTTTTGCCCTTGGAGATGTTTAACAATCTTTCTTGACCCTCCAGGTTAAAAAAGGGGCGGAGCCTCACCACCAGACCACTGTCACTCACCTGGACATCGTCACGGCCACGGGCTTCAAAGCCATACTGGACTTCATGTACTCGGCGCACCTGGCCCTCACCAGCAAGAACGTGATCGAGGTGATGTCGGCCGCCAGCTACCTGCAGATGACGGACATTGTCCAGGCGTGCCACAGCTTCATCAAGGCGGCGCTGGACATCAGCATCCGCTCCGAGATGGCCGACGAGCTGGCCGAGTTCGAGATGGGAGCGGTCGCGGCCGCCGGCGTGAGCGCGGGCGGCGGCGGAGGAGGAGGGGTGGGCGCAGGAGGAGCCGGGGGCGGAGCGGGTTTAGGAGGAGGAGGAGGAGGAACTGGTGGTGGCGGCGGCGGCGGTGTAGGAGGAGGGATCATGGGCATGGCGTCTGAAGCCCTGGCCTCCATCATGTCTGGTCGCAGCACCTCGCCTTGGCTGGCGCGCCGAACCAGCCCGGCCAACTCTTCGGGGGACTCGGCCATCGCCAGCTGCCACGAGGGCGGCAGCACGTACGGCAAGGAGGACCAAGAGCCCCCCAAGAGCCACGAGAGCCAGGAGGAGGCCTGCCACGACTCCCAGCCCGCCTGGCCGCACGACTACAGGCCCGTGAGCGTCAAAGAGGAGCAGGTGTCCCCCGCCTCCTCCTCGCATCCGCGGGACACTCACAGAGGGGCGGCCCAGGGCCAAGGGGGGGAGCAAGGGGCCGGAGGCGCCGGAGCGGGAGGCGGCGAGGGGCCCTGGCAGCCCATGTCGGTGTCAGGGCGGAGGAAGAACAGGAAGAACAAGGACACCGTCAGGCATATTACCCAGCAGGCCGAGAGGAACTGGGACAGGGAGCGGGACAGGGAGAGAGACCGGGACAGTAGGCCCGGATCTCCTCTGCCCACCATGCTGGCCGTGGCGGGATGGAACTACAGCGGACAGGACATCCCAGGTAAGGCGACCAAGCCGCCTCCTGTCTTTGGAAAGTGCTCCTGCATATTTATTGCAAGAGGGTTGGAACAGACGGTGAAGGCTATTTCAGGTCCACGCATTGTTTTTAAATCGGATTTGCTGCTTAGTTTATTAGTTTACAACAGGTGGAATCCTCTTTGATTGACTTTTAAAATAGGAGGGATGGACGAAGGCCATAAGAAAGCACTTCTTTCTAGGAAAAGATTGGGATTGTGATTGAGGACTTTGAGTCTTATGAGCCATGAGTGGCTTGCGGGTTTCAGACGCCTACTTAGTTATCCAAATTGCGTAATTAGTGAACGACTGGTGAAGTAATCGGGTTAGAATAGATATTTAAGTGAGTGTTGCATCAAAACCCAAGTAGGATCTAATTCAAAAAGACACTGTCAGCAGTGGCGGTCAAACTGCCGCGTTGACGTGAGTGCCCGTGACGCCGCAGATTGCACGTGCACTCGCCGCTTCGAACATCTCAACCAATCTGAGGCGTCGCTGGTGTGCAAAACGACCTCTTTTTGCTCCTCCGGGTTTGAGATTAAGGAGCTTCCACCCTAACGTGTCGGGCCTAAGGTGATTATCTCAAATCTCGAGGCGTGAAGGGAAGCCTGCGTGGATGCAGACGGATAACACGATAACCTGCAGTTTATGTAACTCACACTCCCACATAAACAAGCAAACCTGAGCACAAACACACTCGAGCCCACGTGTTTGCTTTTGAGAAAGTGTCTCTTGATCCTCAGCTTTGCAGAATTGTTTTGTGAACTCCATTACTGTAAAAAACTAATGCATGAAAAACACTTAGCTGTGTGTGTGTGTGTGTGTGTGTGTGTGTGTGTGTGTGCGAGCGCCGCGGGGCCCGAGGCGTCGATAGGTAGATCATTAAAAGTAAGAGAAGCTAATCCTGGGCGCATTAAGGGAGTTGGCTGTGAAATGGGCACACGCGTCGCGCAGCGTAAGAAAACAGGATAATTGAATTGACCTGGGTCACCGCGCGGATTACCAGCGCGTCCTCGCCATCTTTGGCTCCTCCCCCCCCCCCCCCCTCTCTCTCTCTCTCTCTCAAGGGTTTCGGGAAGGACCTTCTGGAAAGGGCAAGACGAGGGAAAGGGAGAGAGAGAGAGGGGGGGCATCCGTACGAGCTTATGAGGATTTGTCTTATTTGCTCCTAAGTGTCCTTAGTCCCGGATTTTGTGCCCCGCAGTCAGACATCGTTACGGTGGCCAGGTACATCTCGTCTCGAGCCTCAGAGCCACGCACAGTCGCACAGTCGCACAAACGCACACAAAGCCAATGGCCAGTTTCCCGTGTTCTGCGCCACGGTAGTTTTGGTCCCCGGCTGAAGCGTTGCAGAGAAAGGAGCCGTCGTCTCCCCTAAAGGTCAGAGGAAGTCGCCGGCGTAAACTCAGCCACCAAAAGAAAGTCAACCGGCGCTTTGGGGACGCAGTGTCCCACAATGGAGGAGAGCCTTTTGTATCGTGAGGTTCACCAACCGTGCGTCACTACTCCAAAGGGGCACATCTCCTCCATACATAGGGGTAGCCTATGTGTGTTTAGGTCTGGGGGGGGGGGTCGCTGAACAGGTTTCGTGAGGCCTTTGTTGCATCGGCGTGATATTCTTCGGTTGCGGTTGAGTGCTCCTCTGTCGATGCGATGCCTTTAGGTTGCTGTTGTTGTTTTTCTTTTGACCCAGTCGGGGTGAAAGAAACAAGCAGGATCCCTGAAGGCTTATGAGAGTTTGGAGACTTAAGTCTTAAGTCTCCTTAAGTCCGGATCTTGTCACCTTGAGGAGAAGATCCGAATCAGATGTACGGGCATCTGGCAGAGCCACGGATTTAGAAAGTGATGTACAATTCTATTTAAAGTCCCTAATCACAACAATGACAGCGTTGCAAGGTGGGAGGGGGTCGACAACAAAGAGCTGTCAGGTAGTCTGACAGACTCCTCTCGACAAGAAACCACTGATTGATATGGAAAATAGCATCGACTGGATAATATAGAAAGACAATGAATGATGGATTTATTCCTCCAATACGAATCTGCGTCCTCGCTGACGATCCGCATTCGCTGCTTTTATGGATTTCTGTCGGTTAATTGAGAAATTGACCATCTCGACCGTTACCCCTGGATGTTATTGTGGCACACGGTTTTTTGTTGCGTCACGTCCTATTGTTGGTTCCCAATAAAGTGATGTGGTATAAAGGAGAGAGGGCACCTTCAGTCTGAGATTACCTTAATTGCATCATTCTTTATTGATGAAGCTCTCGGACTCTCTCTCTCTCTCTGTCCCTCTGTCTGTCTATTCACCTGTGATCGGTGTCCGTGGCTGCGCGGCGCTGTGATGTCAGGGTGGCGTTCAGGCTGTGTGTGCAGAGGGCTCAGGGTGGCGGCGTGCAGCCCGCTCTGAGGCGTTTGCGTCCCCTTGTTGACGCAAACAGCTGCGGGAATTAGGATTTGTTTTCTCTAGATCCCCTTCGCTCGCAAACATCTGCTGTGTTCATTTGATGTCATTTGCCGTCTCTCTCCCTCTGTCGCTCACACTCGATCTCGCTCTTTCTGGCGCTCTCGTCTCGGCGGCTGAAAACTTGTGAATTGTGTGAGAAAGAGTAAAAATCAGCACGGCTTGGTTTCTCAGCAACGTGTGATCATGTGCATTTATTTTTCTTGCTCAACGATATATTAGAGGTGACGTTTATTTCTTCTCTACTTCCCCTGTCTGCTCATGTCATGAAGCGTTAAATAATTACCTACTTATTTTTAGTATGGCCTCCCGCTGCGTCCTCCAGACTTGGATTAAAAAGCAGCTGCAAATCAAAGTGTTTTGAAGTATCAAACGTGAAGCTTTTATCAAAAAACAAGTCTGTATATTTTGTGGTTCGCCGCCTCGTACCAGCCTCTCTTCTTCTAGTCCTCACAGCGCTGAAGCCACTAAGTACAACATTATACTATAACATGAATCATCACTTACTAAATGAAGAAGACTGAGACCATAAACACGTTTACAATGTTCACTGAGGGAATAAATCCACAGAGAAGTAGAGTCATGTTCTCATAGACGTCTATGGGAGCAGAGGAGTCGCCCCCTGCTGGTCACTACAGAGAAGTAGAGTCATTTCCTCATAGACGTCTATGGGAGCAGAGGAGTCGCCCCCTGCTGGTCACTGCAGAGAAGTAGAGTCATTTCCTCATAGACGTCTATGGGAGCAGAGGAGTCGCCCCCTGCTGGTCACTACAGAGAAGTAGAGTCATTTCCTCATAGACGTCTATGGGAGCAGAGGAGTCGCCCCCTGCTGGTCACTACAGAGAAGTAGAGTCATTTCCTCATAGACGTCTATGGGAGCAGAGGAGTCGCCCCCTGCTGGTCACTACAGAGAAGTAGAGTCATTTCCTCATAGACGTCTATGGGAGCAGAGGAGTCGCCCCCTGCTGGTCGCTGCGCAGAATGCAGCTTTATGGCACAATTTTCAGTGGAGTTTTCTCCCCCCTTTAAACTACAGCTGGCACAGATGTAGTCTGGTAAAACATGCTGCCCTGCTATATTTCGTGACTATATTAATTTGCTGTTCAGCTCCAATCCTTTCTCATCTAGTCAGGAGGATCTTTCCGTTTGTAAATGTGTTGTTTTGTCCTCACTTTCTGCAGTATGCATCTAGTTCCCTCAAAAGTCGATGCTATTATTTCGTTCTGTTGAAGCCGGTGTCCCGTCTTTGACAGACAGACTTTTTGGCACCTTCACTGTCGGGCCGAGAGGACCGGCCAACGAAAACATCACTTTAACGATTACTTTCTTACTTCCTTTTTACTTACGGGGAAAACACCAACCTGATCTTTCTCCCACATCGTAACACAACTTTTTTTTCACCCCTCGTATTGAAAAAGAAAGATGCTCTCGTACACACAAGCACAAGCACGCACATCGTGACCTTTTAGTGGCAGCTTGGGGGATTTTGGCAATCCGTTACATGGCCGGTGTGATGTACACACGCACACACGCACACACACACACACACGCACACGCACAGCTTAGAGCATCTGATTATGTAGACGTGAACAGTTCAATCACATGTGGGTTGTTCTTTCCACTTCCCTCCAGCTGTTTGCACATTGATTGCATCGAGAATCTTTTCTGAAATCCGACATCTTTATCTGAGTCTGTGGCCTCCGAGTTCCCCTCAACCGCCAGCACGCACACGCTGACGCACAACCGACACACACACACACACGCAGAGACACCGAGGAAATAAAAGTGAAACTGTTTGCCGGTGTACTGTTTCTTCCATGTTTTGGCTTGTTTGAGCGGATTCTCCCCCGGACTTCCCTGACTGCCCCCCCCTCTCCTCCCGAAGTTGCACTTTAAGTTGCTCAAAACTTTCTCTCTTATATATCTTATGTATATATATATATATCTATATTTCTAATTCTCTTCCCTCCCCAAGTCTCTGCAGTCTAAAGGTGAACACATGAAATAATGAATC
>NC_135689.1:1993435-1999381 GCF_964276395.1 Gasterosteus aculeatus
CGGAAAGGTTTTTTTCTTTTGTCTCACACAAAGAATCACTGCGTCCCAGAAGCTGTCGAATGGACGAATGGACGCCTCCAACAACTGTCGACTCCGTCCCTGTTCCCCATCTCCCCTCGTCCTCCACTCACTCCCTTGTCCTCCCCTCTCTCCCTCGTCCTCCACTCACTCCCTTGTCCTCCCCTCTCTCCCTCGTTCGCCCCTCTCTCCCTCGTCCTCCCCTCTCTCCCTCGTTCTCCCCTCTCGCCCTCGTCCTCCCTCACTTCCTCGTCCTCCCCTCTCTCCCTTGTCCTCCCTCGTCCTCCCTCACTTCCTCGTCCTCCACTCGCTCCCTCGTTCTCCCCTCTCTCCCTTGTCCTCCCTCGTCCTCCCCTTTCTCCCTCGTCTTCCCCTCGTCCTCCCCTCGTCCTCCCCTCGCTCCCTCGTCTTCCCCTCGTCTTCCCTCTCTCCCTCGTTCGCCCCTCTCTCCCTCGTCCTCCCCTCTCTCCCTCGTTCTCCGCTCTCTCCCTCGTCTTCCCTCGCTCCCTCGTTCTCCCCTCTCTCCCTCGTCCTCCCCTCTCTCCCTTGTTCTCCCCTCTCGCCCTCGTCTTCCCTCGCTCCCTCCTCCTCCACTCGCTCCCTTGTCCTCCCCTCTCCCCCTCGTCTCCTCTCTCCCTTGTCCTCCCTCTTCCTCCCCTCTCTCCCTCGTCCTCCCCTCACTTCCTCGTCCTCCACTTGCTCCCTCGTCCTTTCCTCTCTCCCTCATCCTCCCCTCACTTCCTCGTCCTCCCCTTTCTCCCTCGTCCTCTCCTCTCTCCCTCGTCCTCCCCTCTCTCCCTCGTCCTCCCCTCTCTCCCTCGTCCTCCCCTCTCTCCGTGGCGCCGTGCTCCTCCCATGCCGAGGCCAGAGCTCTCTCCCATTGTTGGAGGCAGGTTGCCAAGGATACGAGCGGCGAGCAGAGAGCAGAGCATCAGCGCTGTGCGGAGGGCAGAGATGAGCAGCGAGGGGGGAGACGGGCTGTGTGGTCGGCGGGGAGCCCGACCCTCAAACCGGGGGAGACGTGGCGCATAGCGGGACACAGCTCTGATCCGTCTTCTTCTGTTCCTGTGGGACATTTTGGGATATACTGTATATAAGATAAGATAAGAACTCTGCTAACTCAATGCTAACAGGGTTAGCATGTTGGAATCCCTAAATGGACTTTCATTTACATATATATGTACAAATGCATTTAGGTGAAGAATATAAATTAAAATGTTTCGCACGCTAAGGTTCAATGTTCAAAGTAATCAGCCAGATCCTCGAGGCAAATTGCTTCGTCTTTTAGAAAAGGACGAAATAATTAAAGTGGATCTTTAATTATTTTAAGGTGCACGTGTTTGATGGAGGACTGTGCGTACACAGGAAACACGCCGCGTATGTTTTTCAGTGTGTAAATAAAAGTAGGGATAAAATCAAAATTGACACACAAAATTGACGCTTCATACGTGACCTGGCTGTTGATGGTCAGGTCTTGAACACACACACACACACACACACACTGCGTTCTTTACATCGGGGTGCATGCTGAGTCCAGGATGGAAACATGTTGATTACAAACTCGGTGTTGGTTTGTTCACCTCCACACTCTTAAATTCATTACGAGGGAGCAGTAAAGAAGTAATTACGGCTGCTGTGTTTAGTCGCCCGGAGCGTCTGAGCCTGGTCAGTGCACACGCACACGCACACGCACGCACACGCACGAACACGCACCCACAGGCCCTGTGCAGCATCCTCCACCCAAAGTGTTTTTCCTACACTTTCCATTATCCCTCCTCTCTCCCACCTCTACCTTTGAAAAAAGGACCCTGGACCGCATTCGAGCCGGACCGGACCAGTCCGATCCGATCCAGTCCGATCCGGTCCGGTCCGGTCCGGTCCGGTCCGGGTGAGGCTCCTGGGCTTCCTCCTCTTCTGCGCCAAGGGAATAACCTCTCTCTCTGTTTCAACCTCTCCATCCCTTGCGTTTAGCACAAAGGCCTGCGTGTCTGCCTTCCTTCCCCACCCAGCATTCTTTCCCCATGCACTCGTCTCCCCCGCTCTCCCTCTCTCCCTCCCTCCCTCCCTCTCTCTCTCTTTGTCGACTTCCCTCCTACCCAAGCTCTCACCCTACCTTTCATTAGCCCACTCTTTATCTCACTTGGCTCGCTCTCTCCCCCTCTCCACTCTCTCACAACCAGCTTCTACATTCTCCCTCTCTCCCTCTCTCCCTCTCTCCCTCTCTCCCTCCCTCCCTCCCTCGTTCAATTGCGCTACATCTTCATATATTCCTCCTCTCCCCCTCTCTTTCCCTGCTGACCCTATTATTTTTATCTGTCTCACTCCCTCTGCCATCACTCCCCCTTCTCTCTCTCCCCCACTCTCCCTCTACCTCCCTCCCACTCCTCAGTCCCTCTAAGCAGCATTAACTCCCCAGATTACCTTGAGCCCCGCAATCCTCCGTCCCCCACGCACTCTCCCTCCCTTTCCTCACCCATTCACTCACTGTTTTCACGTCATTTACTTCCCCCGTGTTTTAAACGCTCGACTTTCCGTTGCTGTCGTCATGCGACGGAATGAGCGTGAGATGTAGATTTGATCGCAGGTCCACGAAGCTGAGCGTCGGAGGCAGCAGGTCCACGATAAACATTCTATTCATTCAACCTCCCCTAAAAAAACAAAAAATAGAAATGAGTCTTTTGTATGAAGTGGACTTATTTTTCTACCTGCAGTGACCGAGCAGATCAGTCGGCGAGCTGACTCATTACGGGGAGCTTTTCAACCCCTTCAGTGACTCCATTAAATGAAATAGTGCACAATCCTCAGAGGACACGCCAGAGGGAAGTGAATAGCGTGTTAGCTACCTTCTCGTGTGATTTGGCCTTCAAAGAAATTACTCTGAAGCGCTCGAGAAAAAGTCAATGCTGCGGATAAAAAAGCAGAAAACAAGTGTTCGGAGTAGATAGAAAGCTCGATCGGGGGGGCTTGGAGAGAGCGCCATCGGGAGGGGGAGGGGGGGGGGGGGGGGGGGGGGGGCTCCCTTTGGTTAGACGCGGCCGATTACAAAGGGCTTCACCATGAAAGAACAAAATAAACAGGGTCGAACCACGAATGAGTGACGCGCAAATGCAAATACTCAACCTGCAAAAACATTCACATCGGCGGCACTTTTTTCTGTAAAATATTTGTCACTGAGAGTCTGTCTGGGGTAAACTGTTGTTTAGAATAAGATACCCCGAGGTATTTGTTTGTAATAAGATACCGCGAGGTATTTGTTTACAATGAGATACCGGGAGGTATTTTTTCCTTTTGGAGAAATGAGGGGATTCGAGTTCCCCTCCGGTCAACGGCTGCACCGGGCTTTTATTGTGAAAGGCGAGAACGGGAGGAGGTGGATTCGCCGGGGAGACTTTTGTGAACTCGCCCGATTGGTCGAGGCCTTTACCGATGGTGTATTTTGTCGCGCCGGGGCGTCGTGAAAGTACTCGACACACAAACGTTTGTGCGATTAAAAAAAAAACACACAAAGATGCATTTCAGTCGAACCGTCTCTTTCTCTCCCTCCCTCACACTCGCTCGCTCCGCTCAACCCCACTCAGCACCCTCCCTCTACGACCCCCCCCCCCCCTCCACCACCACCACCACCCACCCACCCACCCACACTCCATCACCCCCACCGTCCACCTCTCACCCCGCCACTCTCCTCTCCTCCCCTCCACCCACTCTCTCGTTTACTCCCGAGCCCCCAGCAGCACCACCAGCGCCATCATCTCTCCCTCTCCCCCGTCTTTTACCGCTCTCTTCCCTCCGTCCCTCCCTCCTCTAAAGCCTTCAGGCTCCGCTTGATTTATGCTCGCCCTCCACCACCACCACCACCACCAGCGCCGCCGCCACCCACCCACCCACCCTCCCCTATCTCTGGTGGAGGTTGTGGCCCGGCTATTCCCTAAAAACAACACAGCGAGAGAGCGAGAGAGGGAAGGAGGGAGAGAGAATAACAACCTCTTCCACTTTCCATCCTCCCTCTTTTTTAACCCGGCGTTTTTTCATCCCCTCCCACTCTGCTTTTTAAATTGCCTCTGAATTCTTGAGCTGTTTTAGTGCCTCCCTCCCCTTCTGCGCCCAGATGAGGTTTTCTTACCCTCTCAAACTCTGGCATGCTGAGGAAGCAAGTTCCACCCCCCCCCCTCCTCCCCCCTTTGTCCACTCGAGGCCAAACACGGTTACTAATCGCATGTCTAGCATGGGGGGGGGGAGGAGGGTGAGGAGGGGGGGAGGCGGCATGTCGCTGTGATGTCGGGCCGACAATGGCAGCAAAGCCTTGTGACAGCACGTATCTCGTAATGCTCTTGTTCCTCTTCGACCCCGGGGGGCCATCAGCCGGGCCGACGCGCACACACACACACACACACACACACACACACACACACACACACACACACACACGCACACACAATGTGTGTAAACAAATGGAGGAATAAAATCAAAATTGATACACGAGCGCTTCATACGTGACCTGGCTGTTGATGGTTACAGTTCTTGAACCCACACAGACACACACACACACAGACACACACAGACGCACACACACACACAGTCTCTTCTCTTTTGTTTGCACTCAGACAGGAACACATCCCTGCGTTCTTCTGACAGCTCTCTTGTGGTGGACGAGCCTCAGCAACTCGGACGTCTTCCTCTCTCCATTGTGTTTGGCTGCTGCCTCTGTTGGTTTGAGGGCGTTGTGTGCGTTGTGGGTGTGTGTGTGTGTGTGTGTGTGTGTGTGTGCGTGCGTGTGGAGGTGTTACTGTGTGACTGTGTCCATCAACAGCTTGGTCTCGTGTGTCAACTTGGATTTTATTCATCCATTCATTTATCTTTTTACAAACCCGCTCACGCAACCGTGTTCGGCTTCATTAGGAGGGGAAGGAGGTATTTGTTGTGATACACAACACACGCACACATGCACACACACACACACACACACACACGTATATGGACAAACACTCCTCGATTGCAATCAGAACAAAAGATCAGGGGTCAAACTGGGTCAGCTGACCCCCGCCTCCCTTTTTAGGCCTTTTTTTTCCTCCTCTTTGCTGTCCCAAAGCGTGCTGTCCAACTACACAACTCCCCGTGTGAGACACACACACACACACACACACACAACTCAGATACACAGTGCAGCCTCCAACCACAACACCATAAAACAATATCCTCCATCCATTAGTCGTAACTCTCTCAATGATACGCGCAGTATCAGAGCTCAACACACACACACACACACACACACACACACACACACATCTTTTATTCCAAGTCTTATTCCGCCTTTGCTTTTTTTTTTTATATTCTAGCCCCCACACAGCTCGCAGCATCACACACACACACACACACGAACAAAGAGAACCACCATCTCCACATATTTGTCTCTCCTTTTTAAAAGGGGGTTTTATTTAGCATAAATGTTGAAGCCAAGGGTGCCGCGCTGCCATGGCAACCCAATTAAACGGAGGATCTCTTCAGAAAGCAGAAATCTAAATTATTCGGACTCTTTTATGAAGGGAAAAATGAAAATTCCCTCCACTGTATACGCAGACTGTAAAGGCCCCTGGGGGGGGGGGCGAGGGGGGAGACGAGGGAGGGGGGAGACGTGGGGGTGGGGGGGGCAAAGGAGATGAGGAAAAATGCTGCTGTTTTTTTTGTTGTTTCTGACCATTCAGTTGAAAGTTGAAGGCGATGAAATTCCGTCTCACAACGAGGCACAAAGGAGGGGGGGTGGGGGGGTAGGGGAGGGGGGGGGGGTGGGCGGGGGTGATGTAACCTCGGCGTCTCTTATGAACTCGCCACAATACGCGTGGCGGCAAAATCCTGGCGGTGAAAAACCGCACATGATGAAACCCATGAGCTGCGTGCGCGAGATTAGGCGCCGGTGTTTGTGGTAAACGGGTT